>NC_084561.2:24546323-24613823 GCF_033978685.3 Nerophis lumbriciformis | reverse complement strand
GTACCATTTTGGATGGCATCGCAAATAACGGCTAAATAGCATAATATAAGGACTTTTTTTTTGGTCAAATAGTGCATTTAGCGGACAATATCTTTGACAAAAACAAAGTTATAAAGTTAAACTTCTCGTACATACCGGTGATGGAACCTTTAACGGGAGAGGTTGGAGTGATTTCCAAAGAGTAAATTGAGTAAGTTCCAAAAAGAACACCATAAAGAGCGTGCTGGCAATGTCATTATTTGCTCTGCTAGGCTGATGAAGTTTATGAATGTACACTTTTGTAAGTTGCAGTACCTGCCACAACCGTTTGATGACGACATAAACACATAGAACATAATTAACTGAAAGACCAGCACTTTCCTTTTTTACAACATTGTTAAAGTGTAACATTTGATTTGATATGTAATTCGTATTTATGTATGGAAAGTAATTTGTTGGACAGGAATTTATTTCATATTATTGAGTCACGTTACTGTTATTTTCAAGTAACACATTTGTTGTATTTTAATTTATTTTATTTTATATGTTTTCACATTCCGTTCCTACCATAAGCGCCGATCCCATGGGTGCTTCGGGGCCCGAGCACCCACGGACAATGCCCGAGCACCCAATTAGTATTGATAGCAACATTCATTCTTAAGATTAATTTTTGACAAATCAATTTTCTCGTTGTTGATTTAGTGGGGAATTTGGTCCGTTCTTCATAATTAAAAGATCACAAATCATACAGTCTGTAAATACCTAAGTCTGACCAGGATTTCAATGTGCCCAATGATGAATACTTACTCAACAGCCACACATGTCACACTAAGGGTGGCAGTATGAACAATTCCAACACTGTCATAAACCTGTGCCATATAGTGAAACCACACTAAACAACGACAAACACATTTTGGAAGAATATTTGCACCGCAACACAACATAAACACTACAGAACAAATCCCCAGAATTCCCTGCAGCACCAACTCTTCCGGGACGCTACAAAATACACAAACTCCATTGGTGGATCTTCACCTAACATCCATTGTAATGATACCACGTCCAATAGCGTATCTAGTCGATACTACTATGATTACATAAATATTTTTTTTAACATCACAAAATCTTCTTTCGCTTTTTTAAAATGTATATTATGTTTATAAACTCAGGAAATACGTCCCTGGACACATAAGGACTTTGAATATGACCAATGTATTGTCCTGTAACTACTTGGTATCGGATTGATACCCACATTTGTGGTGTCATCCAAAACTAATATAAAGTATCAAACAACAGAAGAATAAGTGATTATTACATTTTAACAGAAGTGTAGATAGAACATGTTAAAAGAGAAAGTAAGCAGATTTAAACAGTAAATGAACAAGTAGATTATTAATAAATTTTCTACCACTTGTCCTTAATAATTTTGACAAAATTATAGAATGATAAATGACACAATATGTTACTGCATATGTCAGCAGCTAAATTAAGGGCCTTTGTTTGTTTACTTATTACTAAAAGACAAGTTGTCTTGTATGGTCATGATTTTATATTTATTTTTATTTTAATAAAAAACGTATGTTTAATGTACCCTAAGATTTTTTTTTTTATAAATAAAGCCAATAATGACATTTTTTGTGGTCCCCTTTATTTAGAAAAGTACCGAAAAGTACCGAAATACTTTTGGTACCGGTACCAAGATATTGGTAGTGAAGACAAGGAAGACAACAAATCTATCTTTGAAATAACTCAACTGTAACCCGCCTTTAACCCACAGCCGTCGAAGTTGGTGAGAGAACAAAATATTAGGGTTACACAAGTTTTAGTCGGAACAGAACAATTCGTTTGACAATATGACATCCATTGCACAAAAAACAGAAAGTAGTGCCTACTGCAGCAAGTTCAAGTAAATTAGAGCTTTTGTGGCTTGAGACTGGTAAAAAAAAAAATAGACAGCTTTGAACCTGACTTTACAACCTCTTTGTCATTTCATCTAAGGTTGGTGAGGTATGACTCAAAGCCTTATACTGATATACTCGCCCTCTGCTCGACTGATACACTCCACCAGGCATGACGTCGTGAATGAAAACATCAGCTCAAGCACAGACATGACGGTGTGGCCGGGGACCTAGAGTCAGTTCACACAGGTCACCACCCTTACTAAACAGCATTTACAATAGATTACAAAAGGTTGTGGATTTTGAATTTGAAAAATAACTAGATGAGGCAAATCCTGAAGGAATTGCATGTGAATGCTCCAATTCTGAAGATGAACTGAAATCCGGGTATTTGTTTTGGAATCGTTGACACAATTCCCACACAGGCTGAGTATTTTGAAGTTGGAACAGTTTGAATCAGATGAAAAATGTGGGAGTTGTGGAACTTTGAAGAATGTCCCATTGATTTCAATGGGAATTTCCCCAAAATTTGGGAATTTCGGGAAAAGCGGGAATTTTTTTTTAAAATGTTAAAAACTTGAATGGTCTGAATGAGTTGAAATGGTTGGTGTTGGAATTTTTCAAATCGGTCAAGAAATGTTGAAGTAGTAACATGTTGAATTCAGAAATTGTATTACGGAATTCCTGATATTTCGGGAAAACCGGGAATTTTTCCAGTCCAAAAAACAACTTTGTTTTTGTCCTATTAAGAGGAATATTTTGACGGTGGAATGGTTGAAATGCGTTGAAAAATGTGTAGTCACCAGAAAAAAGGGTGGAATTAAGGCTTTGGAAAAGCAGGAATTCTGGAAAATCCTGCATTTGTTTTGAACTTGAAAAAAAGTAGTATTTCTAGGATGATGGAATGTGTTGAAGGTGGAATGGTTTGAATAGGTTGAAAAATGTGGAAATGGTGAAAGTTTGAAAAATGGCCAATTCATTTTGGATGGGAAAAGTGTCCCTGAACACCTGGAATTCTGGGAAATTTGGCATTTTGGGGAATTTGTCAAGGGAAAGCCCGCGATTCCCAAATAGGCTGAACAGTTTGAAGTTGGAATGGTTTAAATCGGGTGAAAAATGTGGAAGGTAGAGCGCGCCAAAATCTGCAGAAGAAGAAGTTGAAGTTTAATAATAAATTGATGAATTTTAGTGTAGAAAACCATTTGTGTGAATGCTTTGGAGCATTCACACAATTAGTTGACCGATGATGACATTTTTTCAAATTCATCATAATGCAAGTGCAGACAAAGTCATCTATTATGAAATCGCTGTAGACTTGTTCCTATTGGCAGACATTTCAAATCCCAAACAGGATTTAGACAAGAGAGAATTACCTCTAATGGGCAGTATGGTGAAAATACAGAACAGTGGAACCCTCTTTCCCAGCAGGCAAAAGACATTAAAACAACATTGCAAACTTGTTGAATTAAGTCCTGACGTTGAGCAACTCAAACTTAATATTGGAACAACATCCTTTTTGACAACGTTTGATCAATGTTGGGTTCTGACGTGGTTTTGACCACTGGAGTTTGGTCATTTCCCAGCCAATGTTCTACAACACAAATACAACGTTGAAACAACATGATTTTGGCCACGCTTATTCAATGTCGGCTTGTGACATTGATTTGACCATTGAAATTTGGTCATGTTCAAACTAACAACGTGGATCCAACGTTAGAAGACATCAACGTTGTCTCAATAAACAAATACAACTATTTTGCAACTTTGTTTCAAAGTCAGTTTTAAAAGGACATGTATGTATAAGCAACACCTTATCAATGTCTTGTGCCTGCTGTGTTAGTGGGTTGAATCAATAAATGAATGAGATTGTCCAGAAAATTACCCCCACAACAGTGTTATTTTACTAGTGTACTTTTATTTTGGAGGCCTGATACATTGAGGGCCTGATCTACTAAAGGTTTGTGTGTATTAAAACCAGTGTTGGGACTAACGCGTTACACAGTAACGCGTTACTGTAACGCCGTTATTTTCGGTGGTAACTAGTAATCTAACGTGTTATTTTTTATATTCAGTAACTCAGTTACCGTTACTACATGATACGTTACTGTGTTATTTTACGTTATTTTTTATGTAGTATCGGCTAGAAACAGAAGATCTGACTGTGTTTTATTGGAGCGCTGCGGTGTCGTCCTTCTGTGTCACAGGGAAAAGAAAAGGCGTGCTTTGTGTAGGTGGGGGCCGGGTGGGGGCTCCCAGACTGTAGTTGAGGGGCGCAGGGGAGACGTTCCTCCAGGGCCTATGTACTTCGGGGCTAACAGCCTTCACTTTACCCGGAAGTGGGTCTTTACAGCTGAGGAGGTTTGTTGCAACTTTGTTACTTTATTGGACGCAGCCATCCACCAAGCTAGAGCACCTGCACTCACTCACTGTTGCCGCTCCCTCACCTCCGCCCACTCACTCACAGACGTCACTCACCTCACATGCTGTCATATCTTAAATGGCCACACGCACACACACACACACACACACACATACGCTACTCTCATAACAACTAACAAGACATCATAGCGAAGCCAAAAGTCGAGTTTCTTAACATGGAGACATTCTCAATACTTTTCTTTTGTCAAGCACAAAGAAAATAACATTTTAGTTAAATGTAAGTTGTGTCTTGGATCAAAGATCCTATCTACTTAAAGTTAAAGTTAAAGTGCCATTATGTTGCAGCTATTTAAAATAGTGTTGTCAATTTGTTCTGGCCTGAAATAAATTGGCCATTTGAAACATATCTTTTTCTTTGTGTGTTGTATGTAGACCACATTGCTTTCTGAGTGCAAATGCATGTGAAGTTGATCAACAGATTGTATTATTATACAGTGCAATAACAGTACTGAAATGAAGGTTAAAAGGGCATTAATGGGAGCCTTAAAAAAAAAAAAAAAAAAAAAAAAAAAGTAACTAAATAGTTACTTTTCACAGTAACGCATAACTTTTTGGTATAAGTAACTGAGTTAGTAACTGAGTTACTTTTGAAATAAAGTAACTAGTAACTGTAACTAGTTACTGGTTTTCAGTAACTAACCCAACACTGATTAAAACTAGTGCTGTCAAATGATTATTGTTTTTTTATTGGTTTAATCACACTTGTGATTTTTGATTAATCATAACTTAAAAAAAAAAAAAGACCCCCGACTTTTGGTTGAACATGGTTCTAGCAGGACGTGCTTAGCAGAGGCTTTGTGGAAATGTGACCTATTGTTTAGGCACTTTTACTAACTCCAGCCATCAACGTTTATCATATTTTTTACAAACCTGTCGTATACAGCTACTTTTTGTGTATTGCGCCTGCGGGTTCCGCAATGTCTGGCCTAGGGAAATCCGACAAGCCGTGTCGATCCAAGCCTTGTGCGTCCCCAAATCCAGATAGATGGTGGAGTCGGCCATCGACACAGCCCTTTTTAGGAGGCTTAGTCGGAAGATGGACGGAATGCGAGCCGACATCCTTGACGATCTTAAATCCATTATCAAAGAGGAGATAAAAGGACCCCTCCGAGAGCATTTTCGTGTCCTCTAGCGGGGCCATCGCTAATCTGGAGCTCACAGCTAATGCTAATGCTAACAAGCTAACTGAACTGCGGCATAGCGTCAACAAACTAAATGCCACCGCTGATCTCCTCTCCAAAAAGTGTGATGATGTGGAAGGCAGTTCGAGGTGGAATATTCTCCGAGTGGTGGGTCTCCCTGAGGGCTGTGAGGGTCCCCGCCTGACTTAGTTCACCACTTAAATCTTGCAGGATGTCCTGAGACTTGGTGACAAGCCCTTGTTGGACCGTGCGCACCGGACCCTCCGCGCCAGATGGCTAACCCAAAGTTTAAAAAAAATGTTGGCATAGGCTAGCCCCCCTGGACATGTACAATGAATCATTTGAAATTTGCCCGCCTCCCGCAGACGCTCAACCAAGTTTAAATTTCTCTCCTCTTGAAAAAAGGCAAGGACTCTTTGTCGTGCACTTCGTTTTGTCCTATTAGCCTGTAAAATGCAGACTTTATATTATCATTCAAACTGCTGGCGTTATGTCTAGATACTATTCTCCCTGCTATTATTAATGTGGTTCAAACCGATTCATTCGGAATAGGCACTTGTTTTCTAATCTTGTTGTCTTTTCAATATATTGTATGATGTGCCTGCTCTTAACACTGAAGAAGCAGTGCTATCTATGAATGCTGAAAAGGCATTTGACTGAGTGGAGTGGAATTATCTATTTTATGTCCTGAAGAGATTTGGCTTTGATAACAGTTTTATTTCAAGGATTAAGGTTGTATATTGATCTCCTGAGGCCTCGGTCAGGACAATTTATATTTAATATGAATATTTTCGCTTTTACCGTTCCACGCGGCAGGCTTTCCCCCTGAGCCCATTGCTTTTTGCTCTTGCCATTGAGCCTCTGTCGGTAGTGCTTTGTACCAACCCGCTTATTACGGGCATATGTAGACACAATGTACAGCTGAAAGTCTCTATGTAAATAACCTCCTTCTATATATGTCTCAGATATCTCTGTCTCTGTCCCGCCAAGTACTCGCCAAGCTTTTGGACATGTGTTTGGTTACAAATTGAACCTGTGTAAAAGTGAAATATTCCCTATAAATTCTGCTGTCAAGAAATATCCTCTGCATTATTTTAAATACAACTGCCTCTCAAAGCTTCACATATTTGGGCATCCAGGTCACACATTTGCTTGCACAGCTTTTAAAAGCCAACTCTGTTCCACTGTTGTCCAGAATCCAGGGGGGATTTTGATTGCTGGTCTTTACTCAATTTATTTTCAGTGGCTCTTGTCAACTCTGTTAAAATGAATGTAATTCTGCGATTTCCGTATTTTTTCCAGTGTATACTGTACAGCATTGGTCTCCAAACTACGGCCCGCGGGCCGAATCCGGCCCCCCAGCATCCAAAATCCGTCCCACAGGAAGTCCTAAGTTAAAAAAAAAAAGTTTATTTTTATTTTTATTATTATTTTTTTTTTTTAAATCTTTCCTTTCTAATCCATTTTCTATCGCTTGTTACTCTTGGTGTCTCCTAGCCGCTCAGGCAAATCATATTGTCTAAAAATTAATTTTCCAATCGATAACTTGACAATGTTAAATGTTGATGAACATCAATGTTAATTGATGTTAAATGACAAAACGGATTATAAAGACAATGTATATATATATATATATATATATATATATATATATATATATATATATATATATATATACACACACACAGCCTGGCCCCCGGCCAAATTTTTTTTAACCCAATGCGGTCCCCGAGTCAAAAAGTTTGGGGACCCCTGCTATATGTTACAGGTCCTGGCTTGGGTACCTGGTTACAGCTTATAGTTATCCTGCAATATGGACACAAGGATCACAAATTGAAACGTGTTGTCGCTTTCACAAATTCCACAGGATTGTGTTTTTATTGAACCACAAAAATATATTCTGTCTCTTTCTTTTGTTTTTTTCCCATTGTCTTTTCAATGTTCATATTTTTATATTATCACAATAATAATCAATATCACAATCATTCTGTCATTATTCAAATTCACAATACATAACACATAACACCATTCTCATTTTACATCATTCGTTCTCTTCATCAATATCTCTCATTTTCATTTCCAGCATAATACTGTTTCCATAGTGTCCATATCATTGTAGTGTCACTACATAGCTTTGGCAAAGCCCACGTGTGGGTAGCTGCACCACTACAGTGCACACAGAAAGCAGACAGTGGCTAATGCTAACAACATTGGCAGAACTGGACCAATAAACAATATATATAGTTATAATACAAAAACGAACTCACATTGTACACCTTTAGGCTCATTGCACTTGTCACTTTTACACAAGTGATTAGAAAAATATTAATAGAAAAATAAACTGCAGCAACCCACTTTGCACTACATCACAATGTCCCAAAACGAACACCAACCGTCATCATCCTCACATCAAACTAAAGCTCAGTGACTGCACTTTATCACAAAATTATTTGTGTTTCAAATATAGCTGCTTTAAGGTCATTACTAACCTGCAATATGGACACAAGGATCACAAATTGAAACGTGTTGTCGCTTTCACAAATTCCACAGGATTGTGAAGTTTGGGCGAAGTACGTCAGTGTACAGGAGACTCCCACGGTGAAACAGACCTACACTGCCCCCTACTGTCAGTAGTTAGCTGTTGTTTAGACATCTGTTGAGATCCTAGTGTCACCATTACCTCTCATTCACATGAATATTATTGAAACAAATTATAAAAATACACAATAACAACTTTTTGTGGGTGTCACACATTCCCCGACAAAATAAAAATGGCTCCTGACAGTCCCAAAATACTCAATACAAATGTTTCTTCAAAACTCGAAATCAATGAATGGGTGCAAAGTATGGACTACATGTTTGTGGCATGTAAAGTGCGGGTGGGTATGCTAGTGGAATATGGTAGGGTGTACCCCATAATAGCATGTATGCCTCAACTGTGTTTACTGTTGGCTGACCAAGTGTATCATATGTAAATATGTGTCGTGATCTTCTCTCTCTGGTCAATCTTCTGACATCACTGTTTAGTGGTAAGTGTTCATCATCATTCGTTCCTTCTGATTGCCACAGTTCTTCTCTTGCAGGTGATGGAACTCGATCAGACATGTATTCTTCATCATTTTGTTCTTGTAGTTGTCCTTGGTATTCCCTTTCAGGTACTTCAACTGGATCAGGTAAGTGTCTTTCTTCCCTCACAGGTTGTTGTAGTCTACCAGGTAAGAATTCTTCTTCACTCAGTATTCCCTCCATTACAGGTTCATTATCTGATTGTCTTCGACTTGAAGTCGGTTCATGGACTGAGTCCCTCCGTTCTGTCCTATTCAAAGGCAGTCTTAGCCAATAGCGTCCAGTGCTCTGTTCATCCTCTGAATCCTCCGAGTTGTCACTGTCAAGCATCTGTTGCTCTGCATCACTAGCTCTTGAACATATTTTTCTTTGTCTTCCCGCAGGTGCTGAGTTCACTGGACCAGGAAGAGTTTCGACAGGTAGGTCACTCACAGGCAACAACAGATTACGATGCAGGGTTCTTGTTTTCTGCTTGTCTCCACTTTCTTGATACACAACGTACACAGGGTTTTCTGATACCTGTTCTTTGACTAGATATATGGCTCTTTCCCAATACGACCTTAGCTTTCCAGGACCTCCTCGTTCACTGAGGTTCCTCACGAGCACTCTGTCTCCAGGTTGCAGGGCAGATCCTTTCATCTTTTGGTCGTAATACGACTTGCCTCTGGCACTTGACTGTTTGCTGTTCTCGCTTGCAATGTGATAAGCCTCGGACATTCTCTTCGCCCACTTCTGTGCATACCCTTTTGGTGTGACTGGGTCTGTTTCTTCCATCAACCCAAATAACACATCGACTGGTAGGCGTGGGTGATGGCCAAAGAGCAGATAATGTGGCGAGTAGCCAGTGGCCTCATGCCGGGTACAGTTGTACGCATGTACCATTTGTGGTAGATGGTCTTTCCAGCGCTCCTTTTCTCGGTCTGCCAGCGTTCTCAGCATTTGCAATAGGGTGCGGTTAAATCTCTCTGCTGGGTTGCCTTGTGGGTGATATGGTGACGTTCTGGAATGTCCAACTCCTGAGAGTTTCTGCAACGTCCGAAACAGTTTGTTCTCAAACTCACGGCCCTGGTCGTGGTGCAGCTTGGCCGGATAACCAAAACGTGGGACGAAGTCGTTATATATGCGTTCTGCTGCAGTATGCCCTGACTTGTTCTTCGTAGCGTACGCTTGTGCAAATCGCGTGAAGTGGTCAATTACAACCAGGATGTATTGATAACCTCCCTTGCTAGTCTCAAGGTGTAGGTAGTCAATGCAGACGAGTTCTAGAGGGAAGCTTGTCGTTATACTCCCCATAGGAGCCTGCATGTGAGCGACAGGTTTCTTCTGTTTGATGCATGGGCACCTCCTGGTAACATAGTCCTCAATCTCCCTCTTCATATAGGGCCAGTAGAACCGTTCTCTAGCCAGGTTGAGCACCCTCTCCGTACCAACATGTCCCATCTCGTCATGAAGATGTTTCAATGCCACAGGTCTGTATTTTGCAGGTAGGACCAGCTGCTGTCTGGAATCAGTCCGTCTGTACAGGAGTTCATTCTCCAAGTGTAGCTTACTCCACTCATGTAAGAGCTTTCTAGACTGTACATTGGCTGCTTTCCGCATCTCATCAGTTAGTGCTGTACTTGTCTCCTTGAACTTCACGATCTCTCCAATAGCCAGGTCTTCTCGCTGTGCTCTCACCAGCTCATCATGGCTTATCGTTGGCAGGAGTGCAGGTAGCTGCTGTCTGGTGTTCAGAGAGGAGATGTGTAGGGCAGCGATCCAGGCAACATCTTTCCTCTGAGCCGCTCTGTTTCCCTCCCACGTTGCACATACCACATCTTGGGTTAACTCCTGAGTGCAAGCGGACATATATCTATCAATGTCTAGCGGGATCCGTGACAGCGTATCTGCATCGATGTTTACCTTGCCTGGGCGATACTTCACATCAAAACGGAAATCAGACAGTTCCCCTACCCATCGATGCCCCACGGCATTTAGCTTGGCACTGCTCATGATGTAGGTGAGCGGGTTATTGTCTGTATATATCGTGAAGTGAGGGGCGTAATACAGGTAGTCCCTGAACTTCTCACACACTGCCCATTTCAATGCGAGAAACTCCAACTTCCCACTGTGTAGGTTGTAGTTTCTCTCTGCAGGGGTTAATGTTCTCGAACCATACCCAATGGCCCTCAACTTCCCCTCTTGCTGCTGGTACAGAATCGCTCCGAGCCCCTGCTCGGACGCATCGGTATGCAGCACGAACGGCTGGTTGAAGTCGGGATAGGCCAGTACCGGTGGGCTTGTGAGCATGTCCACGAGTCGCTCAAGTGTCATCTGATGTTCTCTTGTCCACTCTACAGGAGTTCTGGAGGATAGCTGCGGTCCTTTGGACTTCCCTTTGCGTGTCAGGGACTCTTGCATCTCAGGTTTTACTTGCAGTAGTTCATAAAGAGGTCTGGTAATCCGCGAGAAGTCCTGGATGTACGATCTGTAGTAACTTAGGAATCCAAGAAGGCGTCTCATGTCTCCCACTGTCTGTGGAGTCTTGGTCTTAAGGGACACCACTGCCTCCAGATCCTTTGGGTCAATTCTGACTCCCTCGGCTGACACCAGCCTCCCCACATACCGGACTTCTCGACGAAACAGTTCACATTTCTCAGGCTTCAGTTTCACACCATGTTGTTGGAGCGCTTTAAGGACCTTGCGTACTGTCTCCACGTGTTCTTGAAATGACCTTGCGTAGCATAGGACATCGTCGAGGTAGGGGATGCAGTGCTCGTCCCTCAAGGGGCCTAGCATCTCCTCCATGCTCCGCTGGAAGGCTGCGGGTGCGTTCGTGAGGCCGAATGGGATACGTACCCACTCGTACAGCCCCCAGGGTGTGACGAAGGCCGTCAAGTGTCTGGACCTCTGCTCCACAAACCCCTGGTGGTAGGCTTTTCCCTGGTCCAATATACTAAACCAGGAATAGCCACCAAGGGAGTCTGTTAGGTCCTGGATACGGGGTAACGGATGTCGGTCTGGAACGGTCTTCTGGTTGAGAAGGCGGTAGTCTACGCAGAGGCGCATGGTTCCATCCTTTTTCCGAACACACACCATTGGTGCCGAGTAGGAGGATGTGGATTTCACTATCCACCCCTTGGCCAGGAGATCCTGGATGTATTCTTTGACCTCTTTGAGCAATGGCTTTGGGATGGTAGAGTACGCTCTCTGAACAGGAATATCGTCTTTGAGATTGATCGCCATCTCCAAACTTGGAATACAGCCGATATCGTCGCTGTCTCGTGAAAAAGCTGCCGATTCTTCGTACAGCATCTTCTTTACTGTCTCTTGCTGTTTGTCTTCTAGGTAGGTGATATTAACTGGGGGGTCCCACAAGGATGGACTTTCATCAGCCGATGAAGTGGTGACACTGTTTATCTTCACGTCGACCCCCAACCAGTCCGTTTTAGTGTTGTCAGGTGAGTATGTTTCAACTACTTTTGCTATTGTCTGAACATTTCCCAGGGCAGTCTTTCGAGGCAGAGTGATGTCATGCTTAGTATTGTTCCCAACTGGCACCGTCACATACGGTCGCTTCTGGTTCTGTATTTGGAGCAAGCCTTCACCCACATCAAGTTGTTCTAGTGGCACGCTGCACTCTGGCTCAAACAAGAGAGGGCTAGTAGATGGACTCATGCTGGGTGGGACTTTGCACTTTATCCATGAAACCTGACCAGCAGGGATGACCATGTCATGTTGGCCTAGCCTCAGGCGTCCGTGTTACATGCTGGGTGTTGTGATGGATAAACAGCTCACTATGGCCTCTGCTTTGTCAATTGTGATGGAGATGGCCCCGCAGAGTAAGGTAATCAGTGTTGGGATGAGTTTCTCTGGTTGCCCCCGGATCAGCTCCTCCACGATATTAAAACCAAGCAGCGGTCTCTCCAAAGCCATGCTACTCACGAGGAATGGGACACTGATCAACAGGTTAGGGTCTTCATTACCAGGTAAATTTACTGTTACTGCTACCCAACCATCAAATGGGATGAGGTCTCCATTCACTGCATAGACTCCCAGCTCATCCTCTTCTTTCATCAGCTCAGTGAGCGGCCGGGTCACAAGACGAGGGAAGTGTTTGTCTTTCCACGCCCGGTCGATCATACTCACTTGGGCCCCAGTATCCAACAAAGCATTCACATCTAGCCCATTCAGTTGACATTGAATTAGCGCTTTTCTCCCAATTAGTTTTGCAACTAGTTCATTTTTTGCATTCAGTGGGTCTGATGATGGCAATTCAGCGGTTATATTTCTTTGTCCCCGTTTCTGTTTCGCACAGGCTACTACTGGAGAGATACATGGTGAAGGTTTTGTTTTGGTTGTGTCCTCTGTATTAGTCTGGCTGTATTGGACACCACGTGACTGGGGCGGTTGGTGTCCGATCACTGGTTGCCCCCTTGCAGTGACCGGCTCCAGTTTCCCTGGTTCTTCTGTCTTTTTAGACACCCCACAGCCCTGTGACCTTTTCACCACAGATGAAGCAATGGCGACAAAGTGACAGGCCCTGCTCCACACACTTAGGACAGCCACTAGTCCTCTCTCTCCCAGCAGTCGTTGATTTCCTCTGGGGACATTGACACGACTGTTCTGGTGGTTGTATCTGTGTTGGTTGTTTTAGTGAGTCAACCACTTTGGTAAGTGCCTCAATCTTTGCTGACAGCTGTTGAATAATGTCCATTCCAACTGCCTGTTCAACATTCTGCTGCTTAGCATCTTGGGCTTGTGCTACATTTGCCTCAAGTTGTGCACTGTGGGCTTTAGTTTGGTTTTGGCGGGATGTTGAGCCCAACCTCTGTTGCCTCTCACTCTCTTCAGTGGTTATTCTCACCACATGCTTAAGGATCACCTCATCTTTCACATTGTTGTCTGAGAGGAGGGGTTTTAACGCCCGGCGGATGTCATTGTGTCTGTGTCCCAGCCCCTGATACACTGTGTGTAAGAAAATGTCTTGGACAGTCTCTTTGCTGTACTTGATGTTTGCATCCGGAAGGCGTGATATAAACAGTATCTTCTGTTTGAGGCCAATTACTCTGTAAAGGAACTGCTGCGGTGTTTCATTGTCATTCTGTTTCGCACACATCAACTCTTGAAACAGTTCAGTGCTATCCTTTTCTCTGAGGTGGGACTGCAAAAACCCTTTCAGTTCCTCCACAGTCACATCATCTTTGTTACTCAACATATCCTTGAAACTGCCAGGTTTAATAATCCTGAGCACAGACCTGACAATGTCAGGGTCACTGAAACCCTCTTGTATTCCCTCATCAATCTGTCGGCACACATTACCGTATGTAATGTCTGATGTGTTATCACCAATTTGACCCCCTTGAATTTTGAATTCTCTTCGGTGAAGATAAGAGAGTTCTCGGAGGGAGACCACCTTCTCTTCTGGCTGGTGAGTATTGTGTCCAAGTTGGTAGCGAGTGTGTGGTGTGTATGAAATGTGTGGTGTGTATGAATCTTTGTTTCGTACAGCTGGTGGTGTGAGTGAATGTTGTGAGGTGAGTGACTGTGTGGTAGGTGTGTCAATATATTGTTTAAGTTTTTCCCCAAGCTCCGCATAGCTTAATAACATTCTTTGTAGCTCAACATTTTGTGCGGCACCAACTGAATCAGGCATAGCAGTATTAATGTTATCACTGATTGGGGTAACATGGTCTGTATTTACAATAGTAGTGTTAATGGAGTCATTTGACTGAGCAGGCCTGGCTACACTGGTTACGACTGCCTGAGTAGAATCAGTTGGCCCCACATGAACACTAGCATCAGCATCAACGGTATTACTTTCAACAGGTTTTACAAATGTTACCACTTTTTGAGACTGCAATGCAGCATCAACAACATCTTTCAGAAGCAAAAAATCTGTCATACCTTCGTCTTCTTTGTTAATGTGATGCTCGCTATAAATAAACTCACTGATGTGATTAAAGCAACCCTCGTGATCTTCTTTCTCCAGTTTTGGCTGTTCTTCTCCTGGCACTGGGCCCACGTTGTTGGCAATGTCAAAGAGGTTGTTTGGTGACAGGCAGAACAGGCTCTTCTTAATGTCCCACATTAATCTCTTCCTTTCTCCGTCAGCCATTGTTCCTCTTCTCCTCTTCCTCACGTCAGACACACACAGTCCAGCAAGTCGACACAGTCTCTACTTCTGTCAAACAATCACCGTGATGCTCACACCTGTCTTCCTTCCACAGCATTCATCAATTGCAGCGGCCGCAAAGCTCTCGATGTCATCAATTGTAGTGATCAGCTTCCAACCTTGGCCTGTAGGTGGCGCAGATCCCGGACGAGCCCCCAAGAAACTGTTACAGGTCCCGGCTTGGGTACCTGGTTACAGCTTATAGTTATCCTGCAATATGGACACAAGGATCACAAACTGAAACGTGTTGTCGCTTTCACAAATTCCACAGGATTGTGTTTTTATTGAACCACAAAAATATATTCTGTCTCTTTCTTTTGTTTTTTTCCCATTGTCTTTTCAATGTTCATATTTTTATATTATCACAATAATAATCAATATCACAATCATTCTGTCATTATTCAAATTCACAATACATAACACATAACACCATTCTCATTTTACATCATTCGTTCACTTCATCAATATATCTCTTTTTCATTTCCAGCATAATACTGTTTCCATAGTGTCCATATCATTGTAGTGTCACTACATAGCTTTGGCAAAGCCCACGTGTGGGTAACTGCACCACTACAGTGCACACAGAAAGCAGACAGTGGCTAATGCTAACAACATTGGCAGAACTGGACCAATAAACAATATATATAGTTATAATACAAAAACTAACTCACATTGTACACCTTTAGGCTCATTGCACTTGTCACTTTTACACAAGTGATTAGAAAAATATTAATAGAAAAATAAACTGCAGCAACCCACTTTGCACTACATCACAATGTCCCAAAACGAACACCAACCGTCATCATCCTCACATCAAACTAAAGCTCAGTGACTGCACTTTATCACGAAATTATTTGTGTTTCAAATATAGCTGCTTTAAGGTCATTACTAACCTGCAATATGGACACAAGGATCACAAATTGAAACGTGTTGTCGCTTTCACAAATTCCACAGGATTGTGAAGTTTGGGCGAAGTACGTCAGTGTACAGGAGACTCCCACGGTGAAACAGACCTACACTGCCCCCTACTGTCAGTAGTTAGCTGTTGTTTAGACATCTGTTGAGATCCTAGTGTCACCATTACCTCTCATTCACATGAATATTATTGAAACAAATTATAAAAATACACAATAACAACTTTTTGAGGGTGTCACATATACAGCATTGTCTCCCTCAGTCCTTCTTTCGTAAATTAGTACTCAGATCTTAGACTTCATTTGGAATAAAATAAAAACTCACAGGCTACGTAAACAATATTTACAGAGACCTCAATCATTGGTAGGATTGGCACTTCCAAATTTTAGGTTCTATTACTGGGCCACTAACAAGAATTCTTAAATATTGGCTGCAATATGAAGCATTTGATCTACGTCCGTTGTGGCTGCTTATGGAGGCAAACCCAACAAAACCAGTATCTCTTAGGGCTCTTGTTCACTCTCCTAATCACTCATCAACATACGCAATTCCAATCATAAAAACCTAATTTAAGATCTGGGTTCAGTTTAAGCGCTATTCTGGCTTGCAGACTATTTCTAATCCTGCACCCATCACTGCCAATCATGCTTTCTCTTCCCTCTCTTGTCGAGAATGCCTCTTTAAGATGGTCAAGTCTGTGGATCAACAACATTACAGATTTATACATTGACTACATTTTTGACTCGTTCCAGCAACTTTGTGATAAATTTGCACTCCCAAATAATTAATATCTACAGATCCGCAGTTGGGAAGAGGATTTAGGAGTGACCTTATCTGAGGATAGCTGCAAGCTAATAGATCGTACTTATTGTGTGAATGTGGAGTGAATGGATGATGGGTTCTCGCTTCTCTGTGAGCACTTTGAGTATCTAATAGAATGGCGCTATATAAATCTAATCCATTGTTATTATTATTATTATTATACCAAGGTTCGACTAGCTAAGATGTATGACGGAATATCTGAATCGTGTGATCGGTGACGAGAGTCTCCAGCTAATTTAATACATATGTTTTGGCTCTGCCCATCCCTGTGCAGTTATTGGACAGATATTCTTAATACTTTGTCTCTGGTGATTGGCAAAAGGATTGAACCAAATCCTGTAAGTGGACTATTCGATATAGCCCCTCTGTTATGTTCTCTGAGAAAATCCAAAAAGAATCTGGTGGCATTCACTACTTTGTTAGCTAGAAGACATATTGTGCTTAACTGGAAGGCTGCAGCGCCACCCTGCCACACCCCCTGGATTATAAATATTCTTTATATCCTTAAATTGGAGAAGATAAGGCTGACATTGAATGATTGTTCTGTAAAATTGAAGAATTATGGGGTACTTTCTTAAAATATGTAAAGAGGACTGATCCCCAGTTTGGCCGCGATTTAGACGTGGCTGAACTGTGGAGGATTGATGAGCCTTTTGTTTGATTTTGTGTATTGCTGCACCATGTTTGGGCCATTCGGAAGTGCAGTTGCCTGTGGCTTTATATCGATATTAGTATTGTATTGTACTGTTAAATTTCTGTCAAAATAAATTCAATAAACAAACGTTTAAAAAAATGAGCGGGATTGTTACATTTAACTATTGGTCTGGACACCAGGATGCAGAGATGACAGGCAATTGCACACAATAAATCTTTTGTATTAGATAAACACAAGTAAAAATAAAAATACAGAGATGTGCAACAGGGAAGTGCAAGCAATGCAAATTGATTCAACTCCTTGCAAAGGAAAGGAATAAGAAGCATCCTGATTGGCAACCAGGGACATGTGTGTCCGGATTGCCAATCAGGGACAAGTGAGGGAGGTAACACTAAGACCAGAGGAGTGGTAGTAAATGAAGACAAACAGGAAGTGGAACTGAAGATAAAAGGGCTGGACAGGAAATAATACAAAATATAATAAACTAATGAGTACTGTTGGGCGAGATCATGACAAAAATAGCTCGAGCAATCCATTTAGCGTGTTTCCTTGATGTATATGCAGTTTATTGGAATCTTGTGCGTGTCAAAATATTCAGACTGTCAACAAAAAAAAAAGACATATCATTTATCCAGGCACTACATTTTTGAGCTGCTGAATGACTTTAAGGGCTGATTTGGAGACAGTTTTTTGGTGTCTGCTGACATTTTTTCATCGGGTGTTCTTTTTTTCATTTAGTGAGATAGGATATATCAATATATCGCCAATCTGAAAAAATGTTCCTTATGTCTGAATCGTTCTAACACAGCATCACAGTTACTGCCAATGTTATGCCAAAAAGGAGCGTACGTCATGTTGTCACAGAGAGCACCTTTGGCGTGCTAAAAGGTAGGTTCTTTTTATCGATCGCACTGGAGGAGTGTTTCTATATAGCCCAGAAAATATGGCACAGATTAAAGTTCTGTGCTGCATGTTCCACAACATACAGTAGGCCAGTGGTGCACACAAAAACTTCATTTAAATAGGTCGGTCAGCACTACTTTTGAAGTTGTTCTAATTTGCACACACCTTCTTAATAGGTCACCTGCAACACGCCTGTTACATTTCGGTGTTGATCGCGTTGAACCCCAGGATGTAGAGACGGCAGATGAAGTGCAGGTAAAATGTATTTATCCCCCAAAAAACATAATAAATAGTGCAGCAAAGAAGTACACAGGAAGCACCGGAAAAGCTAGACAGCATGGGATCAAACAGAGCAAAAATGATCCAGCACTGTCCAGAGGACAGGCATGAAAAGCATCCTGATTGGCAAGCAGGGACAGGTGTGTCCTGATTGGCAATCAGAAACAGGTGAGGGAAGTGGAAAATGAAAATAAGAGCACTGGACAGGAAATCAATTATAATGTCCAAACTGTCATGTGAGATCATGGCAACACCTACTAATAGTACACACAATATGCTGTATTTGTTTGCACACACTATAAAGCACCTGCAAATCAGGCCTATGCCGCATATTTTGTCATAAACGATTGTTAATGAACAGTGGCAAAGGTATGATAAAATATGATAAAAGAAAATGTGTATTATGATAATAGAAATACATTTATATTTTATCATGAAAATTGATTTTTGGAGTCACAACAGTGCCTCACTGTTGCCTCATCGTTCTGTTTCGACAGGGGACAGCTCATTGGATTGTAGACAATAAAATTGGATGACACACAGGCTTGGCATTGGAACACCTCAGCACTTTCCCTCCCTCCGCCCTTCCCTAATTTGTTCCATGTTTGTTTTTGGAAGAAGGCAGATAGAACTCTGATGACTTTATATAGAATACTTACTGTGGAAGAAGTGACTTTGCTGAAGACGGAGACAAGGTGGCCATTGTGCTTGTGCTTTAATAAAAAAGGCTGCAAAGTACTTGTTACTTTTACTTTGTAGTTTAGTGTGTGTCATATAAACATGCAGTATTCACCTGGGAGCCCAGCGTCCTCTGCAGTGGACATTTGCGGTGGACAATTTCTTTTGAAAAGTTTTTAAAAAAATTTTTATAACTGGTCATATGTGGCTCATAGGACTCCTGAGGCAGCGGACAGGTACCGACAGGCCAAGCGGTGTGCGGCTTCAGCGGTCGCAGAAGCAAAAACTCGGACATGGGAGGAGTTCGGGGAAGCCATGGAAAACCACTTCCGGACGGCTTTGAAGCAATTCTGGACCACCATCTGCCACCTCAGGAAGGGGAAGCAGTGCACTATCAACACCGTGTATGGTGAGGATGGTGTTCTGCTGACCTCGACTGCGGATGTTGTGGATCGGTGGAGGGAATACTTCGAAGACCTCCTCAATCCCACCAACACGTCTTCCTATGAGGAAGCAGTGCCTGGGGAGTCTGTAGTGGGCTCTCCTATTTCTGGGGCTGAGGTTGCTGAGGGAGTTAAAAAGTTCCTCGGTGGCAAGGCCCCGGGGGTAGATGAGATCCGCCCGGAGTTCCTTAAGGCTCTGGATGCTGTGGGGCTGTCTTGGTTGACAAGACTCCGCAGCATCGCGTGGACATCGGGGGCGGTACCTCTGGATTGGCAGACCGGGGTGGTGGTTCCTCTCTTTAAGAAGGGGAACCGGAGGGTGTGTTCTAACTATCGTGGGATCACACTCCTCAGCCTTCCCGGTAAGGTCTATTCAGGTGTACTGGAGAGGAGGCTACGCCGGATAGTCGAACCTCGGATTCAGGAGGAACAGTGTGGTTTTCGTCCTGGTCGTGGAACTGTGGACCAGCTCTATACTCTCGGCAGGGTCCTTGAGGGTGCATTAGAGTTTGCCCAACCAGTCTACATGTGTTTTGTGGACTTGGAGAAGGCATTCGACCGTGTCCCTCGGGAAGTTCTATGGGGAGTGCTCAGAGAGTATGGGGTATCGGACTGTCTGATTTTGGCGGTCCGCTCCCTGTATGCTCAGTGCCAGAGCTTGGTCCGCATTGCCGGCAGTAAGTCGGACACGTTTCCAGTGAGGGTTGGACTCCGCCAAGGCTGCCCTTTGTCACCGATTCTGTTCATAACTTTTATGGACAGAATTTCTAGGCTCAGTCAAGGCGTTGAGGGTATCTGGTTTGGTGGCTGCAGGATTAGGTCTCTGCTTTTTGCAGATGATGTGGTCCTGATGGCTTCATCTGGCCAGGATCTTCAGCTCTCACTGGATCGGTTCGCAGCCGAGTGTGAAGCGACTGGGATGAGAATCAGCACCTCCAAGTCCGAGTCCATGGTTCTCGCCCGGAAAAGGGTGGAGTGCCATCTCCGGGTTGGGGAGGAGATCTTGCCCCAAGTGGAGGAGTTCAAGTACCTTGGTGTCTTGTTCACGAGTGAGGGAAGAGTGGATCGTGAGATCGACAGGCGGATCGGTGCGGCGTATTCAGTAATGCGGACGCTGTATCGATCCGTTGTGGTGAAGAAGGAGCTGAGCCGGAAGGCAAAGCTCTCAATTTACCGGTCGATCTACGTTCCCATCCTCACCTATGGTCATGAGCTTTGGGTTATGACCAAAAGGACAAGATCACGGGTACAAGCGGCCGAAATGAGTTTCTTCCGCCGGGTGGCGGGGCTCTCCCTTAGAGATAGGGTGAGAAGCTCTGCCATCCGGGGGGAACTCAAAATAAAGCCGCTGCTCCTCCACATCGAGAGGAGCCAGATGAGGTGGTTCGGGCTTCTGGTCAGGATGCCACCCGAAGGCCTCCCTAGGGAGGTGTTTAGGGCACGTCCGACCGGTAGGAGGCCGCGGGGAAGACCCAGGACGCGTTGGGAAGACTATGTCTTCCAACTGGCCTGGGAACGCCTCGGGGTCCTACAGGAAGAGCTGGACGAAGTGGCTGGGGAGAGGGAAGTCTGGGCTTCCCTGCTTAGGCTGCTGCCCCCGCGACCCGACCTCGGATAAGCGGAAGAAGATGGATGGATGGATGGATGAACATGTGCAGATGATACAACTGTTTCTGCTGATTAGCTGACATTTAAATTTGTTTGCTAACATACATAACGGCTATTTTTTCCAAAAACAAAAGAAACGAGATAGAAGGAACTCAAGATGGTAATAATCTTTCTTTTTCTGCGTTATGCTTAAAAAATGAAACCTTGTTTGTTGGGCCCTGCTTTGCTGGATGTTATCTCTAATATGCGGGCCACAGAGTTATCACTAATAGCACTCATTACAGCCATTATCTTTCTATGAACTGTACTTACGTCATTAGGGTGTTTATAATGGTGCACTGACAAACACACACACACACACACACACACACACACACACACACACACACACACACACACACACACACACACACACACACACACACACACACACACATCAGTGAATATGTTCTACAACATTTGCAAAACCTCTTATGACTTATGCCTTATGAATATGATTCGGACTGCAAAAATAATGCATGTGTTAACATTAGCATCTCTCAAACATTATAGAAGTGTACGACTTCATCAGTGAGTAGGATTAGTACGACAGTATTCTGAAAGAGGATGCTAGTTTGTCCCGTTTTGTCAGGCAATTATCTTCCTCTGTGGTCCAGCCCTACATAGTTGGTGCACAGACTACGTTGACTCATTCGCTTTTTCCCTCCATTTCTCAGACACCGTTTCCCCAGAGAATGGGATTTTGGGAGGTTTTGGCTCTTATATGAAACACTGCAGTCGCGAAATGTCTCTGTTGATTCTGTAAAATGTGGAAAAGGTGGTCTCATATTATTTAGTAGTACTGTGTGGCAGTATATTGACTATTTTAGTGCACTTTCCTACAGTGAATTCCAAGGCTAGTGTGGTATTTATAGGTAGTCGGGTACATTCCACAATCATTTTGCCTGTCAGACATCTTTATGTCTAACTGCGAGGAATCTGTTTCACAGATTTTTTAACCGGAAAATAATCAACAAACTGAGATTATTTTGAATTTTTTTTTTTCTAACCTGGTCACATTAATACATACTGTAATACTACTGTTTCTGTTGTTTAGCTGACTTTTAAATGTGTATGATTGCTGTAGTACAGGGATATTCCACTAAACTGTTTTGGAGACCACATTACTTCTCCCTTCACTATTATTCTTATTTTTATATTCCGGAGAACCAGCGTCCTCTATTTGAGTTTGGTGTATTAATTTAGTCAGAATCACAGGAGCGCTCCGCTGTTCTTAAAGACCTTTCTGCAAAAATGTGCGTCTCTCGCAAGTTTTTTGAACTGAACTCGGAGGCCGATAGTTGTTTAAGCCCAAATGATGAAAAAGAGAGGACTTTCAATGGAACCTTGAGGAACACCATTAGTATACTGGAACCATAGACATTGAACAAATGACTACTGCATCTGAAGTACAAACCCTGTTTCCATATGAGTTGGGAAATTGTGTTAGATGTAAATATAAACGGAATACAATGATTTGCAAATCATTTTCAACCCATATTCAGTTGAATATGCTACAAAGACAACATATTTGATGTTCAAACTGATAAACATTTTTTTTTTTGCAAATAATCATTAACTTTAGAATTTGATGCCAGCAACACGTGACAAAGAAGTTGGGAAAGGTGGCAATAAATACTGATAAAGTTGAGGAATGCTCATCAAACACTTATTTGGAACATCCCACAGGTGTGCAGGCTAATTGGGAACAGGTGTGTGCCATGATTGGGTATAAAAACAGCTTCCCAAAAAATGCTCAGTCTTTCACAAGAAAGGATGGGGCGAGGTACACCCCTTTGTCCACAACTGTGTAAGCAAATAGTCAAACAGTTTAAGAACAACGTTTCTCAAAGTGCAATTGCAAGAAATTTAGGGATTTCAACATCTATGGTCCATAATATCATCAAAAGGTTCAGAGAATCTGGAGAAATCACTCCACGTAAGCGGCATGGCCGGAAACCAACATTGAATGACCGTGACCTTCGATCCCTCAGACGGCACTGTATCAAAAACCAACATCAATCTCTAAAGGATATCACCACATGGGCTCAGGAAGACTTCAGAAAACCACTGTCACTAAATACAGTTGGTCGCTACATCTGTAAGTGCAAGTTAAAGCTCTACTATGCAAAGTGAAAGCCATTTATCAACAACATCCAGAAACGCCGCCGGCTTCTCTGGGCCCAAGATCATCTAAGATGGACTCATGCAAAGTGGAAAAGTGTTCTGTGGTCTGACGAGTCCACATTTCAAATTGTTTTTGGAAATATTCAACATCGAGTCATCCGGACAAAGGGGAAGCGAACCATCCAGATTGTTATCGACGCAAAGTTCAAAAGCCAGCATCTGTGATGGTATGGGGGTGAATTAGTGCCCAAGGCATGGGTAACTTACACATCTGTGAAGGCACCATTAATGTTGAAAAGTACACCCAGGTTTTGGAACAATATATGCTGCCATCTAAGCGCCGTCTTTTTCATGGACGCCCCTGCTTATTTCAGCAAGACAATGCCAAGCCACATTCAGCACGTGTTACAACAGCGTGGCTTTGTAAAAAAAGAGTGCGGATACTTTCCTGGTCCGCCTGCTGTCCAGACCTGTCTCCCATCAAAAATGTGTGGCGCATTATGAAGCATAAAATACGACTGCGAAGACCCCGGACTGTTGAACGACTGAAGCTCTACATAAAACAAGAATGGGAAAGAATTCCACTTTCAAAGCTTCAACAATTAGTTTCCTCAGTTCCCAATCGTTTGAGTGTTGTTAAAAGAAAAGGTGATGTAACACAGTGGTGAACATGCCCTTTCCCAACTACTTTGGCACGTGTTGCAGCCATGAAATTCGAAGTTAATTATTATTTGCAAAAAAAAAAAAAAAGTTTATGAGTTTGAACATCAAATATCTTGTCTTTGTAGTGCATTCAATTGAATTTGGGTTGAAAATGATTTGCAAATTATTGTATTCCGTTTATATTTACATCTAACACAATTTCCCAACTCATATGGAAACAGGGTTTGTAAACAAGCAACAGCAACACCTTAAATCCGATATAAAAAAATCTCCAAAAAGGGGAGGACTTAAGGTGGTGCCTTGAGGAACGCCTCAGTTATACAACAGGAGCGCTCTAGTGTTTTTAGGAATTTGCTGCAAACGTTTTTGTCTCACAAGTTTTGAACTGAACCTGGTGGCCAGTATGGCCAGTTGAATAGCACTGCTGTAGTAGCTCAACTTATGAGCTTAACTGGTTCTGTGACAGAGCTCTTGACTCAAAACACTTGTATTTCAAATCAACATTGCCTATAGAAATGAATTTAAATCCATTTACATTTAATTGATCCTTGCCCGGCAGCACGGTGGTACAGGGGTTAGTGCATGTGCCTCACAATACGAAGGTCCTGGGTTCAATCCCGGGCTCGGGATCTTTCTGTGTGGAGTTTGCATATGTTCTCCCCATGACTGCGTGGGTTCCCTCTGGGTACTCCGGCTTCCTCCCACCTCCAAAGACATATACCTGGGGATAGGTTGATTGGCAACACTAAATTGGCCCTAGTGTGTGAATGTGAGTGTGAATGTTGTCTGTCTATCTGTGTTGGCCCTGTGATGAGGTGGCGACTTGTCCAGGGTGTACCCCGCCTACCGCCCGAATGCAGCTGAGATAGGCTCCAGCACCCCCCGCAAACCCCGAAAGGGATGGATGGATGGATGATCCTTTCCCCCACAAAACAGCACAATTTTAAAATGTAACATGCCTTTCAAAAATAAATAACTTCTGGATAAGAAATATTATACAAAAACAATACAATAGAATGTGCTACAAACAACTACAGTAGTTTTATGACGTAATTATGTGTACAGTATTTATTGATTTTGGAGAGCGGACTTTTGCGACATGTGCTTCACGCTGTATCTCTGTCGAACACACCCTCAGCAGCATTTCCATGTTGACATGGACAAATGTTCACTGTTTAAATATTATTTCAACATTCTTGGCTGGCGTCACACTCATTATTTCTCAGTGCGGGGCAGACGAGCAGTGACACGCTCAAATTGCTTGGCCAAGTTGGCGACACGCCCTGTCATGTCTTTGATCATTTATTTCTTTAATTCAAGAATAGCATCCGCTTCTTCTTCTGAGCACTGTCCTTCACACCCACGTCACAAATGGTTGGAAAGACATGTCCATCTCGAGCTCAAGGGCTAATGCTAGTAAGACCGGAATGTTTCGGGCGGATCTTGTAGGGTTCAGTGCGGGTTTTTACTAGGTCAACTAATGGTGGGGATGCTTGTAACTAAACTTTGCTTGCAACTTAAAGCAATTAGCCAAGAGACAGATCTTACCCTCAAAACTTCCTTAAGTTGAGGTACCATTGTACACTATCGAGAATGACTTGAAACGGGGACGGCATGGCGCGGTTGGGAGAGTGGCCGTGCCAGCAACCTGAGGGTTCCTGGTTCGATCCCCACCTTCTACCAACCTAGTCATGCCTGTTGTGTCCTTGAGCAAGACACTTCAACCTGATGGGTCGTGGTTAGGGTGTGTGTGAATGGGTGAATGTGGAAATAGTGTCAAAGCGCTTTGAGTACGTTGAAGGTAGAAAAGCGCTATACAAGTATACCCATGAATTTACTATGAATTGATTTACGTGGACCCCGACTTAAACAAGTTGAAAAACTTATTCGGGTGTTACCATTTAGTGGTCAATTGTACGGAATATGTACTGTACTGGGCAATCTACTAATAAAAGTTTCAATCAATCAATCAAACCTCCATTTACCATTTGAAAAGCATCCACACCACCAAGTGTGCTTTACATGGGAACTGCATTTTTTTTTCAAACTTTGCACTCCATTCACAATCCTTATGTGAGACAACACACATGTCTGTCTCTTTTTTGTTGGTTTTAAATAGTGGAAAAACTGCTAGCAAGAGGCGGCTAAAAATACAGTGGTCCCTTGTTAATCGCATTTAATTGGGATCGAACATGACCTCTATAAACACATTTTTGCGAAGTAGGTGTCAGGCTTGTCCCTGACAGTTTGGTCATGTTTTAGTTTTTCCTCTGTCTGTCTTTATTTCCTGTCAGCGCTCTTATTTTGTCTCTTATTTCCTGCTTGTACCCCTGAGTCCTTTTCCCCCTCAGCTGTGGCTGATTGGCATTAATGTCAATGTCATGAATACTTGTCGTTGTAGCTGTGTCTACTTCTGTTCACCCTGCTCATGTCATAGTTCCTTCGTGTCACAGTAAGTGTTTTTGTTTCTTGTCCACAGTTTTTGTTCATAGCCAAGTTTGTTCTCCGCCTTGTGCGCGCCTTTTGTTTGTACCCTTTTGTTTGTTTTTGGTTATAGTGTTAAATCATGTTTTCCTGCACCAAGCCTGCCGTCTCTGCATCTTGGGGTTCGTCACCAACCCAATTGTGACAGTAGGGTTGTTATCAATAAATAAGATTTTTTGTTTTTAGAACTAGGCTTCCTATTACCGTTACCTGCATTATTAGCCGACTCTTGTTAGCAGTTTTTCACAGTTTAGAACGCACAGAAAAGAGAAAGACGTGTGTTCTTGTCTCACATAGGGATTGTGAATAATGGGGAAAATAAATAAAAGCTCTGTTTTTTTTAGGGTAACAAAGAGTGAGGCATTTTATTATTCCTATTATCACTAAACAATTCCTACAACTTATTTTGCAATTGCATTCCCGTCCTCCACTTGATTAAATGGCAGACTTCAGCACTTACTGTTCTTTGACCACTGTTTTTTTTAACAAGTGGCCTGCTTTATCGATCAAAAAACCCGCTAACATTAAGCAGATCTCCTGACAAATGTCACATCAGCTCATGTTTCAGCTGCAGTAGCTTTGAAAGAAACATGATTCAGCTGTGCCCTGGAAAATACATCACACTGCAACATTGTCAGCAGTATAATTATGACCGTATGACAAAAACAAGTACTCGCATTATTTCTTTCCTCAAGACGTTGACCACTTTGGGGAATAGTATGGAAATTGTCACTCAGCGGCTGTGTCATTTTTCATAAGAGTGGTGGAGCACACTCGATATACCAGGATGAGTACACCACTTGTGCTTTGAACGCCGCAACAAATATCTTATCAGCAGTGTTGAGTTAGTTACTGAAAACCAGTAACTAGTTACAGTTACTAGTTACTTTATTTCAAAAGTAATTCAGTTACTAACTCAGTTACTTAAACCAAAAAGTAATGCGCTACTGTGAAAAGTAACTATTTAGTTACTTATATATATACGTATATATATATATTTTTTTAAGGCCCCATTTAATGCCCTTTTAGCCTTCATTTCAGTACTGTCATTACACTGGAGAATAATACAATCTGTTGATCAACTTGACATGCATTTGCATCACTGAACTCTGCTAAGTAATGTGGTGTACATAAAACACACAAAGACAAATATATGTTTCAAAGGGCCTAATTGTTTCAGGCCAGAACAAATTGACAAAACTATTTTAAATAGCTGCAACATAACACACATAAGTAACAAACAGCATAATAACAACATAGCTGTAAACC
Source organism: Nerophis lumbriciformis (assembly GCF_033978685.3). NCBI lineage: Eukaryota > Metazoa > Chordata > Actinopteri > Syngnathiformes > Syngnathidae > Nerophis > Nerophis lumbriciformis. The sequence goes on along the minus strand of NC_084561.2, from coordinate 24,586,260 downwards.
AAGGAAGGCACACACTACATATACAAAGCCTAACCAGGTGTTTTTTTTATCTCAAGGAATTCTGAAATAAAATCATGTCTGAAGCCTAGAACACTCTAAACATTTCCCCAGTTTTAGTTTAGAGAAAAGGAAAGATCGGCCTGGCCCACTAGCATCCCTCTTTATGTTTGTGAACTTTATAGTCTCTACATTTAGAGTGATATGATAATCAAACACTCTAGAAGTCTAGAATGAAAGAGTATATAAGAGAATTGACAGAGTGTGTGTACCTTCAGTGTGCAGTGCCTCGTTAAAATCCAGCCGCTGTTGGAGGTGAAGTGTGTGTCTCTTTACGAGCTTCGTTGAAGCATGTTGCTTTCGTAGCGGTTTCAGCAGATTTGAATTGCTAGGATAAGATCTTTGATCCAAGACACAACTTACATTCAACTAAAATGTTCTTTTCTTTGTGGTTCGACAGAAGAAAAGTATTGAGAATATCTCCATTTTAAGAAACTCGGCTTCGGGCTTCGCCTTGACGTCTTGTTAGTAAACACAGACACGCCCCCTCCCACACACACACACATACACACAGACAGCGCGCGGCGCGCCTCTTTCTTGTCGCCTTTTCCGCAGCGCTGCAATAAAACACTAAGATCTTCTCAGTTTCTAGCCGATACTACATAAAAAATAACGTAAAATAGCGCAGTAACGCATCATGTAGTAACGGTAACTGAGTTACTGAATATAAAAAATAACTCGTTAGATTACTATTTACCGCCGAAAGTAACGGCGTTACAGTAACAACTAGTCCCAACACTGCTTATCAGTCATGTTGTTTCGAAGCAATTGTGCCATAGAAACATTATATCATTTATTGTATCCAAATTACAAACCCCATTTCCATATGAGTTGGGAAATTGTGTTAGATGTAAATATAAACGGAATACAATGATTTGCAAATCCTTTTCAACCCATATTCAGTTGAATGCACTACAAAGACAAGATATTTGATGTTCAAACTCAAACTTTTTTTCTTTTTTGCAAATAATAACTAACTTAGAATTTCATGGCTGCAACACCTGCCAAAGTAGTTGGGAAAGTGCATGTTCACCACTGTGTTACATGGCCTTTCCTTTTAACAACACTCAGTAAACATTTTTTAAGCTTCTCAGGTGGAATTCTTTCCCATTCTTGCTTGATGTACAGCTTAAGTTGTTCAACAGTCCGGGGGTCTCCGTTGTGGTATTTTAGGCTTCATAATGCGCCACACATTTTCAATGGGAGACAGGTCTGGACTACAGGCAGGCCAGTCTAGTACCCACACTCTTTTACTATGAAGCCACGTTGATGTAACACGTGGCTTGGCATTGTCTTGCTGAAATAAGCAGGGACGTCCATGGTAACGTTGCTTGGATGGCAACATATGTTGCTCCAAAACCTGTATGTACCTTTCAGCATTTATGGTGCCTTCACAGATGTGTAAGTTACCCATGCCTTGGGCACTAATACACCCCCATACCATCACAGATGCTGGCTTTTCAACTTTGCGCCTACAACAATCCGGATGGTTCTTTTCCTCTTTGGTCGGGAGGAGACGACATCCACAGTTTCCAAAAACAATTTGAAATGTGGACTCGTCAGACCACAGAACACTTTTCCACTTTGTGTCAGTCCATCTTAGATGAGCTCAGGCCCAGCGAAGCCGACGGTGTTTCTGGGTGTTGTTGATAAACGATTTTCGCCTTGCATAGGAGAGTTTTAACTTGCACTTACAGATGTAGCGACCAACTGTAGTTACTGACAGTGGGTTTCTGAAGTGTTCCTGAGCCCATGTGGTGATATCCTTTACACACTGATGTCGCTTGTTGATGCAGTACAGCCTGAGGAATCGAAGGTCACGGGCTTAGCTGCTTACGTGCAGTGATTTCTCCAGATTCTCTGAACCCTTTGATGATATTACGGACCGTAGATGGTGAAATCCATAAATTCCTTGCAATAGCTGGTTGAGAAAGTTTTTTCTTAAACTGTTCAACAATTTGCTCACGCATTTGTTGACAAAGTGGTGACCCTCGCCCCATCCTTGTTTGTGAATGACTGAGCATTTCATGGAATCTACTTTTATACCCAATCATGGCACCCACCTGTTCCCAATTTGCCTGTTCACTTGTGGGATGTTCCACTTTTCCCAAACTTCTTTGGCACGTGTTGCTGGCATCAAATTTTAAAGTTAATGATTATTTGCAAAAAAAAAAAATGTTTATCAGTTTGAACATCAAATATGTTGTCTTTGTAGCATATTCAACTGAACCTGAGTTGAAAATGATTTGCAAATCATTGTATTCCGTTTATATTTACATCTAACACAATTTCCCAACTCATATGGAAACGGGGTTTGTAATTAACTCATACTGCATACCTAAAATAGAAGTGAATTTAAAGGTGCCTTATGTTATAATTTCATGTTAAGTCATCATTAAATGGCCCTGATATGTCAAAAGGCATTAATAAATCATATTCTTTTTGAATACCTTTATAACTGAGAACGGTACTTCAGCCGGGATATGCTCATTTCAAAATTAGATTTACAGCCCCGAAATATTGTTATTGTTTTAATTTCGATGCCCCGCCGTCCACCGTTTGACCATTAGAAAGTCCGTGAGTGTGTCACATCCAGGTTGCCAGTTACGCACCGCCCTCTTCGTCTGGCTACTGCCACTGGTAAAGTTACTAAACATGTCAGACCTAGTAAATCTAAAAGACATCGTTACGATTCTCAACTTATTCATGACAAAGCCAGGAACAAAACGTGCTAATTTCCTCCTTGATAGGTAAGTAAGGCATTTACGTTTTCTTATTACCTGTAACAAATGGAAATGGACATTTTGAATGTAAACTATATTGTCCAATACAGTCTATGATCTTGTCTAACAAAGATAGTATGTTGGTGCAACGAATGCTGAGGAGCGACGCACCATCACACTAGTGTAATGCTTACTTAGCATGATAGCCCGGTCAATGACACATCGACATACAGGCTAACGGGGGAAATATATACCCGTTAGCCTGTATGTCGATGTCTCATCCAACTGACAGGGCAACATATATTTTGGACAAAAAAAAGCTATGTGGATATGGGTAGTGTCAGTGCCTATTTCGTTCTCAATATGCTGATACGCTGAGGAAATGCGTTTCAACATTAGCACGGCTCATTGCGGTTTCTGGTACTGTATGTGCATCAAACACATATGGAGTGGTATTTGCTTGGCACAATATAATGCATTACATCTAAAGGTTTGCTACTTTGTGTATTGACATGATAGTAGGCTATATGATTTATGCGTCACCTTTGTGTTGCGTGGGTTGGCTCATAGAATTGCACTCTGCACTGAAAGATGGTGATGTGCGTACATGGAAGAGAATGCAGTGCGTCAGGTTGGATGCAACATGGGGTTATGTTGAATGAAATGTGGCGGTAATTTTACTGTTGGCCTTGTCTTGCCATCAAAGTAAGCCTATGCGATATATAATATGTTATATATTATTATATACAGTATAGTTATTTCGATGGTCAAACTAGACATTTGAACAGGGTAATGCCAACAATATTGCTGCGTAACTTTACAAAAACATTTGGCTAAGCGACATCAGTAAAATGTGTCATAATTACTTAGTAAACCATCTTGCAAGAAGCATTAACAAGAAAACCCTACAGCGTAGGACTCGTCGATTGCCCATGAAGTTCCTTGGAGTAGGATTCTGCTGCGTATCTGGCAACCTCAGTCATGCAGAGTGGGAGGGGACTACAGAATTTTGACCGTGATTGCAGTACCATTTACTACATATGGCACCTTTAAGAAGAATTCTGGTGTTTCCACCAGAATGCCCGACTGCCTGTCTACAGTGTGCGCAACTGTGTCAATTGATGGCGTGCTTTTATTGTGAAGGCCTAATTGCACCTTTAAACAAAAAAGTAAACATACATGAGATATCAAAATGAGCCTCGAAAATCATCGTTTTCTGATTTCAATTAGGTCATTGCCTTTTTTCCTGGTAAATATTTACGTGCAGGGGCGTGGCACTAAATTATGGGCCCGTGTACACAAGGCTCCTAAAGGGAGCCTTGTGGCCCTAAACCTAACATCGCCCCCATACACACGGGCTTGGTATGTTTACATGTGTAACCTGCGTGGTTCAGTCCCTGCTTCCCGTTCTGTCCGGGACTCAATTGCAAAATTGCATTTTCTCTGAAAAAAACTCTATATATTGTATTGGTTTTGAAGGTGAAAACTACCAAACTGGCCCGCACATCCTTTGATTTGTCAGTCTGTGACCCTCTGTGGAAAAAGGTTGGGCACTCCTGATCTATCTTTTTAGTATATGATTTGGGGCTTTTAACTTAAAATCTCCAATTAAACTAACATGCATGATTTTTCTGCAATGTGTACCTGGAGAAAACCCAAAACTCCAAAGAGATTCAAACCTACAGTAGCGCTCCATTAAAAGAATGTGAGGCTCTACATACAGTTATACACATATGGTAAAATCCACACTTTTAGAATTTTGATACATACTGCGGATCCTAAAGTTGTCATAGAAGTAAATCAGTTTTGCTCAAGAGCTATTGTTTTTCATGTGGCCAGGCAGAATTTGTGGAGCCCAACTATTTGTGCCCCTTACTCACACCAGCAAAGAATACAGCTACCATCAAGGCCCAGCCGTACAACAGATTATAACGGTGACATCATCCCGACAGGTCTGGAGGTATGACATCATCTGTTTGGTATGTAGTCCCCCCCAGTGAAGGTGTGTTGTCATGGCTCACTGCAAGCTCATGAATTATTTATGATTTGCTTTTCAAGCTGGTTGCAGTGCCAGTTGAATAGAATTAACTAGTACATTGTAAATTGTTTGTTAGAAAGCTCACAATGTTGCATTGCTGAAACTTGACTCAGCAACAGCAGTGACATCATCTCCCCCTGGAAGCACCGATGACATAGCCGTAACCCAAATGAGCTGATGTGATATTTTAGAATGCATTTAAAAAAATAACAACATAACTTTATATTCAGTTTATAGTCAGTAAGTTTGTATTCAGATTATAGTCAGTCATCCATCCATCCATCCATTTTCTACCGCTTGTCCCTAACTAAAAAACAATAACACTAACTAATATGATAACTTATACCAAAAAAGCCCTGTCTGGATGATAACTGCAAAATAACCATATATAAATCATCCACGGTTAAATTTTAAGTTATTATTGTACGTTTAAAGCAATCACAGAAAAAAGGTCAACAACTCAAAAAGGAGAAATACATTGCTGCTTTTCTGAGGTGCATCTTATATGAATAACATAATCCATTAATTAAAAATGTAAAGAAATGCTATGCATTGTCATACCAGTATTGCATACCTCAAGGATGATGTCATACTTATATTGATCCAGATGATATCATTTCAGTGAATGATGTCATCTCTCTGCCGCTACAGTGGGTGTTTCCCTGGCTTTTCTTTTTTCCTACTGCTATAAGGTCAGTGAACATCACATTCCAAGCCACTCTTAGAATAGTTACCTACACTGGAGGCTAAGCTGTATGAATTCAATGGACTAAACAATTAATACCAGGGTTTTTCATTGCATTTGTATCAAAAATAATTTTAGCATATGTTTGTAGTATTTCCTAATATTTGTTAAATTGGTGTTGATTATAGCATTTGTTTTAACTACAGTCTAAAAACAGAAATTAAAATATAATTCTGTTTATACCCTCTCTGCGCAAAATCAAATGCAGCTTCTTGTTAATTAACATCGCCACAAACACGGCTGACAATAATCAGTCAAAATTATCTCTTTTGCAGTCATTGGACTGTGAAATTAAAGTACCCTCATAATGACGCAGCTGAAGGAAATAGATTTGCATGAATGCATTGCTTCCCCTTCTCCCAGGGTAATATATGGGGATCTCTGTGACGCATCTTTTCTACGTCATAAAGTTTGACCTGGTATAGTCCGCATTTTTGACACACTAAAACATAGCAATCTAATGCTTGTGTTTGCATGCAATGGTAGCTTTGTTTTACTTGTTTATTTTAATTCTTAAAAGTCTGTATCACAGGTGGTATTATAGATTGATGACTTTCTAACAATTCAATTGCAGCAGTGTCCACATAAAATAGGAAAGGACCAGACCTGAGCGGTAAATGATTAATTATATGCACAATAATTTGATCTTTGTTATGTTACTATGTAATTATATTTGTGGTGTACTGTGCTGGTTGGTTGCTTATCTCAGTATAAAGGAAGTTTGATCCTATTTGATGCGTAATGTTAACATTTTAGGCCAAATCCCCTAAATTATCTTGGTATCACTTTAGGTTTTCCCTTTAAAGGGGAACTGCACTTTCTTTTTTAATGTTGCCTATCGCTCACGATCACGTCTTTTTTTTATTTTTATGATTCTAAAAAATTATTAAAAAATGGTTGAAAGATGCGGCTAATGGGAATTCTCTAAACCCTCAAAAAAAATATCAAAACCCTCCAGCAACGTTTTATATATGCAAGTATATATATAATGTAGTAACAGACACGTTCATAACTATATGTAATATGTACAATATTTACCATATTTTGGTCATTTTAAGTAGTGCCGGAACCTTTATTCCTCAGCGCATTTATTTCCGTTTCCATAGCAGCGCACTTCCGACTTACTGCAACAAATGTGTGTTACTACCTCCGGAAACAAACGCTTGTGTTTTCTTATCATGACAGACTTGGTAATAGAAGACAAAGATGGCTATTTTTGAACAAATGAGGATTCACAACCTTATGTTTTTGAAGCTGAATATAAGGAGGATGAACTACTGCTTATAGAGGCGTGCATGAAGAAAGGGTGGAACGGAGAAGAAGGAAGCCGAGAGAGTGAGGTTGGAGTGACGTGGTCACGGTGTAAATATGGAACTCGGAGCCAAGCTAATCCGGAAAAAACGTCCCTGGCCAGCTGAACTAAACGAACAGCTGTCCATCAAGTGAGACGATATGATATTGATCATGATACACTCAGACATCATGCTTGTTATTACAACGACAATACATACGCTGTGGAGTTTGCTGTGGACAAACAAAACATAAAATGTGGACTAATACTTTGCAGATACTGTAATATGATTCCAGTCAGTACAGATTGGTGTCCTATCGCAATGTGTTTTGCATTTCAAACTCAAAAGCGATTCAGGTGCTGATGTAGAAGCTAGCTTCCCTCTTGCCGTAGCTAGCTTACGGCTAATACAGTAGCATGCCGATGTGTTACCACGCTAGAAAAAGAGTTCCTCAGTGTTTGCTCTTACAATAACAATGTCGCTCCAGCTAGGTTGTTATACAAGTTACGGAACGTAAATGAAGTATTGTTGGCGGTTTGTTGATGCATTTTAAAGTGATTTAAAGGTAGTATTGATGACTCCCATTAGCTGCATTGCTAGCCACTTAGAATGTGACAATTATTACAAATGAAGATGCAAACCAAAAAAAACCTTTTGTCTTCTTGTCTTTCATAAAGATTGTGAATGATATTATAGGCAAAAAAAAAAATACTAAAAAAAAGTGCAGTTCCCCTTTAATACTGAATGTTATTAATAGTAACAAGGACATTCCTTCCTATCAGACCGTGGATTATTGAGTAGACTGCATATTTTCATTTGGAAAACCAAGTTGACTTTAGTGTTTTATTGTCCACATCTGGATGGAAACTTCCTTTAACAGCTGGTTGTTTGATACATTTTTGGGGAATTCGCCTTCATTTTGTCCATCCATTCATTTTCTATATTGCTGGAGTCTATTCCAGCAGATTCAGGGTGAAATATGTGGGATGCCGGTCAATCAATCACAGGACAAACAGGGCAAATGAAACCTTTTAAACCAGACCCATCTTTATATATTTGGCCTTTTTACTCAATTCTACCCAGATTTTTTTTGTTGTTGTCCTACAATATGCCGCAGGCAAGTCAAAACCATGCTGCGGGCTGCAAATGGCCACATGATCAGTCAACTTATTGTTATATTATGTTTTATCACGTTGTGTTCTTGATATGCTTTGTTTGTACATGTCTACCTTTTTTGCTTTTAATTTCAATTCAAATGTTTTTTAAGGGGAACTGCACTTTTTAGTGGGAATTTTGCCTATCGTTCATAATCCTTATGAAAGACAAATAGACAAAACGTTTTGGGGGTTTTGCTGCATTTTAACATGTAAAAATCAGATTGTTTTAGGTGGCCAGCAATGCAGCTAATAGAAGCAATCAATTCTACCTCTAAATCACTTAAAAAATGCATTCAAAAACTGTCAACAATATTTAATTTATGTTCCGTAAACATGTCAAACTGTAGTGACATTGTTATTGTAAGAACGACCTCTAAGGAACTCTTTTTCCAGTGTAGTAACACGTTAGCATGCTTCGGTTTTAGCTTTAAAATCTAGATAAGGAAAGAAATAGACTAGCTTCTACGTCAGCACGAAATACACAATGCGTTAAGACACCAATCTGTACTGACTGAAAAACATGAACAATCATATTACAGTATCTGTTAAGTATTGGCCCAAATTTCATGTTTTGTTTGTACAGAGCTAGCTCGACTGTGTAAATACTGTAGTTTTAATAACACGCATGACGTGCTGCATTTATCATGATCTATATTAAAGTGTGACTCACTCTATGGACAGTTGTGCGTTTGGTCCAGCTGGCCGGGCACCTATTTTTCCGGATTATTTGGGTAAGCACTCTATTTATGTCGAAATAGCATGGCTTGAAATTCGACGTTTATAGCGTCAAGGTAACTTCACCTCACTCTCTCGGATTCTGCCTGCTCCAACGTGTCACCCTTCCTTCGTATTCGCTTCTGTAAGCAGTAGTTCATCCTCAGTATATTCAGCTTCAAACATATAAATAATATAAATATAATAATCCTCACTTGTCCAAAAATAGTCATATTCGTTGTCTGTTATCGATTCTGCCATATTTAGAACACACGCGCTTTTGTTTCCGGAAGACAGTTGTCAGAAGTCGGACGTACGCTGCCATGGAAACAGAAATCAATGCGCTGAAGAAATCAGTCATTGATTAAAATGATCAAAATATGGTAAATATTGAACATACTACATATTATTATCAACGTTTCTGTTACTACCTTATGTACTCGCAGTGTGTATATAAAACGTTGATGGAGGGTTTTGAAGTAGTTTTAGAGGACTTTGAAGGCTACAACCGTGACTCCCATTCGCCACATCGTTCAAGCATTTTTTGTCATCTTTAAAATAAAAATTAAAATAAAAAGACGTGTATTGTTGTCTATCATAATGACTGTGAACGATAGGCAGTTCCACTTTAAGTTAAATACAGGTTAAATAAATACTAGGGATGTCAAATAATTATTAACCCATGTGAATAATCACACTAATCATGTATAAATGCAGATAAATCACACCATTTTTTTTGTCTGTACATGCTCCTTTACCTTAAATGCGGATAGTTACCTGAAATGTGTGAGTTGTCATGCAGTCAGTGATCAGGTCAATGCATACGCCAGTGCCAAGGTGAGAAAGGAGACTCAGACTGCCGTGTTCTCTGACTAATTTCACACCCAGACTGGACTTTAGATAGAAGAAATGATGTGCATTCCAGTAAAACATTTAAAAAAATGCATTTGTGTACAGTTATACAGGTAATTTAAATTATGCAAGCAAGTAATAATCTGTGATTAATCACGAGTAATCCAAATTCAAAAATGTGTTTTAAAAAATAATTAATTTTGAGAGCCCTAATAAACACATTAAATAAACAGATATTTAAATTGGCTCAGTAGGTCAGCTACAATCTCAAAAAGCACTGGATGTGTCATGAGTCATGACAGTGTGTCAATTAAATTGTACCATATTGCGTTAGTGTTTTCATGACATATAATAAAACATTTGCATGTGTCTCTACAATTATCTCTTTTAGTTTGTTTTTACTGTTGAAGTGATGCATCTCAGAGGCTGTTTGGCTCAACCACAATCTGAATGCCTCTATATACGTATATAGTATAATATTTATTTCCTGTAAACACATTGAACATACATCGTTCTCAGGACTGGACTGTGCACCTTACCTCATTTTGCACTATTTTTATTTTTATTTTCTTCCTATGTTTTGCATATTTTGTCGACTGTCGCACTGATAACCGGAGTTGCTTTTAATCTCATTGTACATATGTATAGTGACAATAAAAGGCATTCTATTCTACCTTGATATTTCCGAGGTTCGTCGAACGTATCTTCATGGGCTCCGCCCATCTTATCTGACGTCACACCATGTGATTCCTTCAGCTAGGCTGATTCACTCGGATGATAACAGCGAGTTGGTAACGACAGTGAGACGAGGTCGTGTGGATGAACTAACTAATATTTTTTTTTAAATAATTTTAGCGAGGATTTTAAACCAAAACGAATCAACGTGAGACCAAGGGAAATCCACCGAGGCAATGTAAGAACGTACCGCTTGTTTTTATTTAAATACTTTCTACAACACCTTGGTGAAATTGTTTGCTAGTTGTGTCTTAGTGACAAGTTGGACAAGTTGGTTTTACTTCCCACAACCACCATAAACCGTAATGACAATAATTTGAAATGAACATCTTGGAAAGTTATAATGCAATTGTAACGAAGACGGTGTTTTTAAAAAAAACATTCCGCTGCCAGTGGGAGGAGGTGAGTCAGACCAGGATGGGTGCTTGGCAAAGAAAAAGAAGAGCCAGGAATTAATGCTTCCTTTACATGTGCAAATTACACTTGGCACAAAATGGATACATCCGTGTAGCGTCATGCTTTAAGTTTAAGGGCCCAAAACAAATATTTGCTCAAGACACTTGCAAATATTTTATTGGCTGATGATTAATGAAAACAACTTTTGAGGTACTATTAGTAACTTTAATTACCAGCACCACCCGTGACCCCGAAAGGGACAAACGGTAGAAAAATGGATGGATGGATGGATGTGAAGTGAGACCTACACTGTTACAATGTCCATTTCTCAGATGATAAACTTGTATGATGACTGAAATATACTAATAGTAACCTAACCTGATGTTTTTGTTTATTTTTGGTGTATGTTCTGCAATAGAAATATGGCCTTAAAATTCTTATAAAAAAGTTAAAGTACCAATGATTGTAATTTTACACACACACTAGGGTGTGTGTGTGAAATTACAATCATTGGTACTTTATTTATTAATTTCACACACACACACACTAGGGTGTGTGTGTGTGAAATTACTCTCTGCATTTACTCTCTGCATTTGACCCATCCCCATGTTCACCCCCTGGGAGGCGAGGGGAGCAGTGAGCAGCAACGGTGGCCACGCTCGGGAATCATTTTGCTGATTAAACCCCCAATTCCAACCCTTGATGCTGAGTGCCAAGCAGGGAGGTAATGGGTCCCATTTTTATAGTCTTTGGTATGACTCGGCCGGGGTTTGAACTCACGACCTACCGATCTCAGGGCGGACACTCTAGCCCAGTGGTTCTTAACCTGGGTTCGATCAAACCCCAGGGGTTCGGTGAGTCGGCCTCAGGGGTTCGGCAGAGCTTCCGCCGCGGAGGTCAAATAAAAACTTCTCCCTATCGGCGTATTATGGATACCCCCAAACAATGTTCCCTCTAATTTTCCATCTGATTTGCAAGTGTGTAATTTGTTGTGGTTCATGCACAGTTAATTTCGTGCAACATTGTCTTGAATTTGAAAAAAATATGTATATATTTTTTACTAAAGAAGGGTTCGGTGAATGCGCATATGAAACTGGCGGGGTTCCGTACCTCCAACAAGGTTAAAGGGGAACATTATCACCAGACCTATGTAAGCGTCAATATATACCTTGATGTTGCAGAAAAAAGACCATATAATTTTTTTTACCGATTTCCGAACTCTAAATGGGTGAATTTTGGCGAATTAAACGCCTTTCTAGTATTCTCTCTCGGAGCGATGACATCACAAAGTGACGTCACATCGGGAAGCAATCCGCCATTTTCTCAAACACCGAGTCAAATCAGCTCTATTATTTTCCGTTTTTTCGACTGTTTTCCGTACCTTGGAGACAAGTTGCACCAGTAGCCCAAAGATGCGAAAGTGGCAAGAAATTGGACGTTTGTTCCGTAACACTTTACCGACGAAAGCTATGCTACGACAGAGATGGCAAGAATGTGTGGATATCCTGAGACACTCAAAGCAGATGCATTTCCAACTATAAAGTCAAAGAAATCTGCCGCCAGACCCCCATTGAATCTGCCGGAGTGTGTGAGCCATTCAGGGACAAAGGACCTCGGTAGCATGGCAAGCAATGGCGGCAGTTTGTTCCCGCAGACGAGCGAGCTAAACCCCCTGGATGTCTTGACTCACACCGTCCCTTATGCCACTGAAGATGATCAAGAGAAGAATATCGACCCTAGCTTCCCTGGCCTGCTGACATCAACTCCAAAACTGGACAGATCAGCTTTCAGGAAAAGATAGCGAATGAGGGTATGTCTACAGAATATATTAATTGATGAAAATTGAGCTGTCTGCACTCTCAAAGTGCATGTTGTTGCCAAATGTATTTCATATGCTGTAAACCTAGTTTATAGTTGTTAGTTTCCTTTAATGCCAAACAAACACATACCAATCGTTGGTTAGAAGGCGATCCCCGAATTCGTCCTCGCTTTCTCCCGTGTCGCTGGCTGTCGTGTCATTTTCGTCGGTTTCGCTTGCATACGGTTCAAACCGATGTTGCTCAATAGCTTCAGTTTCTTCTTCAATTTCGTTTTCGCTACCTGCCTCCACACTACAACCATCCGTTTCAATACATGCGTAATCTGTTGAATCGCTTAAGCCGCTGAAATCCGAGTCTGAATCCGAGCTAATGTCGCTATAGTTTGCTGTTCTATGCGCCATGTTTGTTTGTGTTGGCATCACTATGTGACGTCACAGGAAAATGGACGGGTGTATATAACGATGGTTAAAATCAGGCACTTTGAAGCTTTTTTTTAGGGATATTGCGTGATGGGTAAAATTTTGAAAAAAACTTCGAAAAATAAAATAAGCCACTGGGAACTGATTTTTTATTGTTTTAACCCTTCTGAAATTGTGATAATGTTCCCCTTTAAGAACCACTGCTCTAGCCACTGCGCTTCTGAGTTGAATAGCTATAATGTATTTGTGGGATTAGGGGGCAGTTATTATAACATTTGACTTTTTTTCTGATCCCTTTCATTAATGATTTATTTTAATGTTGTTTCAGAAATCTTTATTTAATGCTGACTAGGGCGGTAACAATATAAAAAAAGTATTTTCTCTGTAATGTCGAATGTGCTCAAAAAGTACTTATGCACACACAGAAATCTTTTGACCAAGGTATTTATTTTTTAAATAACTAAAATAAGTAGACAAACTGTTAGAAAACCCACTATTTTGCATGTTTTGTGTTTCTAATGCTTCACTGATTGTGTTAGTATTTTATCTGTTTTAATGGCTGAGCTTTTATTGTTCTAATTATTGGTTTGTATTATAATACTTTAAGATTTATTTAAATGAAAAGTGCGTAACAAATAAAAGCTAGTGTTTATTATTTCTGGCGGGAGTTGCCGCATACTCTGTTCAGCAATCCTTGAACGCGCCGTGAAACACCTCCGTCTTGTATTCCTCTGAGTGTAGGACGATTGATCTGTTCTTAGAGAGCAGGTTCAATGTGCACAGTAGAATAGTTTAGTTTCTCAGACAGCAATGTTTTTTTTCATAAGTCTTGATTGGTGTGTGTCATTTCTTTATGGAGAAAGACATTTGTGCCTCTTGTTTTCATGTTAGCATTCAAGCTTGTAAGCTGGCGCTAGTCCATACGTGAGTTTGTCAAAGTGCAATTATCAATCACGGTTTTTCCAGAATTGTTTAATTTAAAACATTAACATCTGGAGTTTTACCACTGTTATCATTAATACCGTTGATCATTAAATCCCTACAAATGTTTAATCGCCACATGATATTATTATGTTATTATTGCTCTTTCATTTGATTATCATTTTGTATGCCAACAAACTGATTAAACAAATGCTTTGCAATCATTGGCCAAGGTGACAAGAAGATATTAAAGTTCAGCTATTTCAGAATATACATTTTAAAAGGGGTTTTAATGACAAAAAATGCTTGGAATAGCTTTTTGCATCAAATAATATTGAGTTCAGAAGAACTGCATTTGCATGCGGTACAATTTTTTTCTGTCAAAAATGAAACATATTCAGCAAAAATGATGAAATACCTTTATTGATACACCTTTCCAGGTTTCTGCGGGCCACATCTCTTGAGTTGTACACCTCTGATGTAGCCCATGTGTACATGCCTGTTTGGCACACGTATAGATAAATAACCGTGGGACCTTTGTATTTAAATATGCATGCATTTGTGATGTCCTGCAGTGTTTCTCTGTGCTGATGATGGCTTGTTTCTATTATTTGGTCTAAATGTTCCAGTTTCTGTTTACAAAGCATTGTGCTACACAAACATCAGACGTCGTCGCCATAGTCACAGTTCACACGGCTGTTTTTCCACTTTGGTTCTGCTCTCACTAATCACTGAATTAATTCATCCAGTACATGTGCTCCTCAGCTGCTGTGATGTTATAGGATATCACGTAACTGCCTCTGGTCTTTTCTGAGACCAAAACAAGCAAATTGCTCTTCCAAATGTGTTGATGATATGTGAGAGTAAAGTCCTAATTACGAGAATGAAGGTTAAAGATAACTTGGGTTTGGAGGGGGGGTACAATAATGTGAAAAATGCGATAGATTTTGAGAAAAAAATATGCCAAGAAGAAAGTAATTATTTTGAAAGCATAATATTGTAATATTAGGGAGGAAAGTCTACATTTTGTGAAAAAATATCATAAACAGTACTTGTTTTAAGATTGGGGCTGTTGTAAATTGTCATACTATGTTATGTTATTACCTAAGCTTATTAAATTACCTGATCTATTTCATAGCACGTCTTGTAATTGTATTTATTTTTTTCAGTGTGGCCCTAATTCCACTTTGTGTTTTAAATGGGCAAATGCTGTACTCGCTGGTCTTTTCTTTTTTATTTTATTTCAATATTTCTTGTCAAAAGGATGCATGTTGATGGTAATGACCTACATTATAACAAGAGGGTTTTTAAAACCAAATTTCACATTTATGGACATTAACCAATCAAAATCTTTTTTTGTTTTTCCAGCATCAAAAGCCAGGAAGATTTCAACACAGCCATGCCCACCCTTTGAATGTTACAATGTAAGTTTTTTTTTGCTTGTACTCCTCTCCAAGAATTATATATTCTTAGTTAAAATTAACTGAGTGAGAAAACTGTGCATTGACTGCAAAGGGCAGCATGGTAAATGGTAAATGGGTTGTACTTGTATAGCGCTGTTCTACCTTTTTTTTAAGGAACTCAAAGCGCTTTGACACTATTTCCACATTCACCCATTCACACACACACATTCACACGTTCACACACATTAATCAATCAACTACACTAAACGCAGCTTTTTAATTAAGGCAAGTCCTCTTGTTGGTCCTTGAGTAACTCATGCAAAGATTAGTCTATGTAAATAATAGTACTGTAAATCCGCCACAAATAGGAAAACGATTCACTAAAGTGTAAAAAGCAGGAACTATTCTTATTCACAGCTTTGTTATTTCAGGCTAATTATTCACTGATTGGTATATGTGAAGAGAATAACAAAATGGTAATGATGTGTAACCTAACCAGCATATCTATAAACATCACACATCAAAATTCTGCCCTCTTCTGGTTTACAATTTTTTTTTTTAAAGTACGTCATGTTCACTCATTATGCGGATAATTTGCATTTACTGTATGTTCATCTCTTATACTGCAGAATTATGAGTCTATGTCACGTATCCATTTTTTACCCCTACAGGGGTCAATCTGGGATGTTGTCTCTCCTCGTTGGTGTTTTCCTGGTATTCAGTGGTGAGTTCCATCTACAGCTATGAATTCTAAGCATTTTCTCATGTGGGTTAAGCCTGGGAGATATATCGATTTTATCGATACATTCTTGTTTTTTGTTGCAGACGATGTAAAAAATCAAAAATAAATATTTTTCTTGTCTTGCCCCGGCATATTTTTTTGCCTTCATGAGCTTCCGTATCCCTCCCGCCCCCTTACTTCCTTAGCGAAGAGCCACAGGCCTAGCAAAACGTGGCTCATGCTAATGCTATCGAGAGCATTCAGAAAGCTGTTTGTTCCAAAGAAAAGAAAATTGTTGTCAAAAGTGACTGCACACTGCAAAGTTTATTTTAAAAAGGCAGCAGCACAACAAACGTATTCCAGCATCTGAAACAGCATCGAGCCGAGTGGGAGAAATGCAACTTTTTACAAGGCAAACAAGAGTGCAACAACAACTTCACCTATGAAGCAAATCACTGTGATGAAATCCGTTTTCACAAGGTACCATGTACAGTATGGAGAACAATACACCGTATTTTTAAAAATGATTCTTTACTATTGGGAGCATGGTGGAGGTCTGCACTCTTAGAGTACTTTTTTAGTTAGATATTAGACTCATTTGCTTTGTCACCTATAACATAAAGCCAAGATTGGATTGGTTTTATCATCAAAGTGGTCTTTAATTTTTCTCTATGGGGCTCTTGGTAGAAAACCTTGGAAACCCCCTTTCTATATACAACCCTTGGAAAGAATTATGGAATTACCAGTCTTGGAGAAGTTGTTTAATTGTGTTGAAAAGATAACAGACATGTCCAAAAACTATAGTCATTTTAAATGGTAACTTTCTGGCTATACGAAACACTAAAAGAGTGAAAAAATATGGGCTCACTCAATTCTGAGGAAATAAATGATGGAGTCATGAAAAACAAACAAAGAAACAAAAAAACTATACAACCCACCACTAGTGCTTTGTTGCACCACCTCTGGCTTTTTTAACAGCTTGTAGTCTGTTAGACATGGACTTAACAAGTGACAATCATCAATCTTCTTGCAACTTACTCTGATTGCTGTTCTCACATCAGCTTTGCAGTTTGGAGTCTTGTCATGGATCATTTTCTTTAAATTCCACCACAGATTTTCAGTTGGAATTAGATCCGGACTATTTGCAGGCCATGACATTGACAGTTTTTGCTCTGTGGCAAGATGCATTATATTCTTGAAAAATGATTTAATCATCCCCAAACATCCTTTCGATTTATGAAATAAGAAAAGTGTCCACATTGTCAATGTAAACTTGTGCATTTATTGAAGTTGTTACGACAGCTATCTCCCCAGTGCCATTACCTGACATGCAGCCCCATATCATCTTTCAGTAAGTGTCCATGCAATAAATTAGTCTGCTTTAAAAAAGCATGGAAACACCTTAATCTGATCGTGTTTGTTTTTTGAAAAGTCGGACTAACACCTGAATTATGCGATTGAAAACCAGATCTCTCATGTGGGTGTGTGCCACCGGAGGGGACCCTTCGTATCACGCATGCACCAGTCAATGCGCGGGGTATAACTCGGAAGCAGGTTCAATAAAAACATAAAAAACAACTGAAATGAAGAGGACTGTTTTTTTACTTCACAAATTAAAAGAACAAAACATTTTAAAGTGTATCAATGGAAAAAAGAAAGAAACTGAGATTTATTTAAAAAGGTAGCTAAGGAAATAGAGAATGCCGTCTTAACTCGGACTCCCGAATGAAATACAAATGAAGCAGGTATATTACAAGGCAAAGAATAAAGTGTACACAAACCTCTGGTATGCCAGCTGCACGGCGGCAGAGAGAAACGCACTTCAGAGGGTCATAAAAACTGCCATGAAGATCGCTGGCTCTTCTCTCCCCTCCCTGGATGAACTGTACAGTGCCAGGTGCCTCAAAAAGGCCCAAAACATCATAAGGGACGCATCTCACTCTGGACATAAACTTTTTGAACTGCTGCCCTCGGGCAGGAGATACAGGACAATAAAATGCCGGACAAACCGATTTAAGAACACTTTTTACCCTTGAGCAATAGTGTCGCTGAACACAAAACAATAATGACTGTGCATGTGAGCTGTGTGCTTGGTATTTTTATGTATTTTTATCTATTTATCTATGTTCTTATGTTTTTGTGTTGTTATGAATTTGCACTAAATTAGTTTTGCATACAATTTCGTTGTACAATGACAATAAATATATATTCTATTCTATTCTATTCTTCACGATGCATTTGTGCACTCCAAACTATTGAGCAATAACTCTGTCTTCCACACAAATGGCAGGCTAGGTCTTTTCCTCCGAATTTAAAACTCCCATCAATCTACACAGCCTTATGAGTGAACTTTGAAACGTTCAAAAGTTTTGTCTTCATGAAATTATTTTGAAACAACTCTACACCGCCGGTCTTTCTTTGCTACAGACCTGCATCCACGCCGTTACAGTGGTAGTAGCATCATGTTCGTAGCGCAATCCAAGATAATTTCTTGATGCTGTCTGTTATTTAACATCAGCATATCCATTAGAGACATAATATGCCTGGAGTAACATCATAGGTCAACCGTAAAAGCAATGTAATACATTTATCCATGCTAAAATGAAACATGTGCCCTCAGTGTACAGGAGGCTCATGGCGTATGACCAATAGTTGCTTTAGTGTGCATGGACACTGTGACTTCACATGAAGGTGTGAAAATACAAAAAACAGAACTATTTGAGAAATCAGGCTAATTTATTGCATGGGAATGTAGTGAATGACGTGGAAATTTGCACGTTTTTTTCTTCAGGCAGTCATCTTCATAAATCTCATTAGAACGGCACCAAACAAAAGTTCCATCATCATCATCTTGCCCAATGCAAATTCGTGATTCATCACTGAATATGACTTTCATCCAGTCATTCATAGTTTACAATTGATTTTTATTCTCCCATTGTAACCTTGATTTTTGTGTTTAGATGTTAATGGCGTTTTTTTTTTAACCTTTTCTGTATTTAAATCCCATTTACTTTAGGTGGTTTCTTACTGTTTGGTCACAGACAATGACTCCAGTTTCCGCCCATTTGTTCATTTGTTTTGCTGCAGATTTTCCATTTTCAAGACGTAGTGCTTTAAGTTTTCTATCTTAACACTTTAATGTTTCACTTGCTCTTTCAGTATGATTGCCTTGTACAACCTTTCCATGTTTTTTGTACTTTGTCCAGATTTTACACACAACTGACTGTGAATAATCAACATATTTTTTTAAATTTTGTGGTGATTTGAGAAGTTTGATAATCCTCTCCTTTGTTTCAATTGGTCTCTCATGGTGGTGATTCACGTCAATCCACCTGGTGCAACAGCTCTCCAAGGTGTGAAAACTCCTTTTAACTGCAGACTAATAAACAAATGTAATCTGTTACAGGTGTTATCTTTAGAAATTAAAATTTACAGAGCCATAACTTATTCCTAAGAAGTGAGTGATTCTATTTTTCCACTCTGCTGGATCTTAAAAGGAAACTTTTACTGACTACAACTAATTTTCTTGATTTCTTTTAGTATTTCTTGAAGCCAGAACGTTGCCATTTGAAAATACCTTATTTTTAAGTCATGTCTGTTTTCTGCTTTTTTTTCTACAAAATTAAACAACTGAATAAACATCCTTCTAGCCTGGTGAGTCCATATTTTTTGCCAGGGGTTGTAGTTAACGTTGGCTGTTCAGGTAACAGAATGTAGTATAAAGTCATGTAATAACCTAAAACACTGGACAATGCAATTCCTTTATTGACACACATGCAGTATTACAAGAGATTTCCCTAAGTGAGGTAACAATTAAATAGAAAACAACACCTGGATGTTTGTTGTCTCTTTGACAAGTTCGAAAAACATAAAACACGACTATCATTTGAAACAAAAGCCATTTAAATTCTAATACTGTATGTGAAATGTTCAATCCCATTTCACGACCTACTGGCGTTGTTTACTTTAATGCCATACTGATGCAGACATAAACCATTGTAGGAAAGCAACTCCGACTGACCAATTACTGTGAAAATGATTGCATGACAATTCTACCTGTCATGCAGTACAGCCATTGCTAATCTCTATGTTTCTATGTGACTAGGCACTTTGTGTTGGGAGCCTGAGGAAGGAGCAGGTTTCTCTGCTGGTGCTCTCGACTTGCCATGGCAGGACCAACTGTGCTGTGACTCAGCCTCAGCGCCAGAGGGGCAGGAGGACGGCACACCTGCACATGAGACAAACCGTTCTGTGTCAAACCTCCCACGACATCCTAACTGCTACTACAAAAGCACGGCTACAGGCTCAAGCCTACATAAGACCTCTGGAGGTAAATGTCTTTGTTGAAGATTAATCATATTATGAGTTTGCTACATATTCATCATTGTCATAATCTTTGTTGCAAGATTTGCTAAAGCTAATGACAAAATAATTAATATTGCTATTGTGGAGAATGCATATATGTTTAAGAGTTCTTTCTTTATTCATAGTCATGTTTAAATCAGCAAGTGTTTTTACTCTTTCTATTTTTTTATCTTATGTCCGCAAGTAAACTGTGTGCTTTACCTTGAAGACTTGGAATGTAGGAGTTGGAGTACTCCCTTTATATGTTATCTGTATTAGAACAATGAGGCTGTATTCCTTTCTGGGCAGGGGGGCTGTTTGCCTATTCAAGAAGTTGTCTCTTTTCGTTTGAATGCTAGACCATCCCGAGAAGCCGGTACGACTAAAGCTGTACTAAAACTTGATAATATTCCTATTCTGTCTTGATGGTCCTTCTTACTCTGCATCAGTGACGTGCGGTGAGGTTCATGGCTGGTGAGGCACTGATTTCATCACAGTCAGATTTACAAACATATGAACCCTAAAGAGTATCGTATTCACCATTTGATTGGCAGCAGTTAACGGGTTATGTTTAAAAGCTCATACCAGCATTCTTCCCTGCTTGGCACTCAGCATCAAGGGTTGGAATTGGGGGTTAAATCACCAAAAATTATTCCCGGGTGCGGCGCCGCTGCTGCCCACTGCTGCCCACTGCTCCCCTCACCTCCCAGGGGGTGATCAAGGGATGGGTCAAATGCAGAGGACACATTTCACCACACCTAGTGTGTGTGTGACAATCATTGGTACTTTAACTTAACTTTAACTTTACACATGCAAACTGTAGCACACAAAAAAGCACATTTAATAAAAAAACTTTATTATGGTCTTACCTTTACTTATAAGTGCGGGAACAGTGGTGTTTGTGTTGGAGGAGTTGTGAATGAATGAAATATGAAATCCGTGCTGCAGTCTGCAGGTGTACCTAATGTTGTGTCCCTGCAGTCGTTCACGGCTCCTCCAGCGCGAGTATTGTTGTTTTTGCACTTTTTGGCTTCTTGTTAAGTGACTTTTTTTGGGTGATTCGGTCTTGCACGTGAAGGGTTTGGGTGTGGGCTTTGGTTGGTGTGGCGCTCCCGTCGGGGGGTGCACTCTGCGGCGGCGGTGCATTAACCGGCACCAGGAGGCGGGATTACGCGAGCCTCACACAGTGCGTCTTCACAGCCGTTTTATGATTGCTCAGCACAAGAAATACGTTACACACATACAGTTGTTGACAAAATACACTGTACATTATATACCTCAGCTAACTAAACTATGGAAATGTATAATATAGTTCATATAGCAATACGGTCTCACTGCACAGCAGGCCAGCAGTTAGCCGAGTCCGCAATCCATGGTGAGGCACAACTGAGTGACGTGCCTCAACTGGCTGCTGATCACCGCACCGTCTCTTCTCAGTATTTGAATGGCAAATGTGAAAATTCAGCGATTTTGAATAAAAATAATCTAAAACTGGTGAAGTTAAATGGAAAATAACTTTATAGTATAATCACTGGATACATATAACAATTTAATAAATTTTTTTTCTTTTTACATTTTTTTTCTTTCCATGATGGAAAGAAGGTGAGGCGGGGCCTCACCTGCCTCCAGTGACCGCACGTCACTGCTCTGCATATATATCATCTGAAAGAATTTAGGATTGACCAGTGACTTTAATTCCATGGGAGGAAAGGCTGGTCAGACGCAACAGTTGCTAATGAGATTATGTTTTGTTCAAAACATAATCTTTCTACTTGACACAGTTTCAATATTTAGCATGGATACAGGTGGAAATCCAACATTTACTTTTTATACTTTTGCTAACTTGCAAAACATTTTTGGCTAACAGCTGGTAGTGCAGTGGTTCACATAGCAGGCTTTAGTTTAAATACCCCTTTGATGTGCTGCACAATCCAGTTCTTTCCATCTATCCATGGCCTGCCGCAAATACATTTAAGGAACATAGAAACATACCAATAGATTTGGCCCTACTGGTTACGAACTCTTTCTTAAACACATAATGGGACTGCCCGTGAAACTAGTTTGTCGTTACAACTCCGTAGAGTAGATGGTATCGTAACACTGCTTCTTAACTCACCTTACACGCACCTGGTCTGCCAGAGAATACGAGGATGTGGCAGGAGTTATCAGTGTTGCCAACTTAGAGTGTTTTGTTGCTGTAATTGGCAAGTATTCAGACCCAACGATGTTTTTTTTTTTCATAAAAAAAATCCAGCTACTTTTACTGGTCTATTGGACTCCTTTGGAGATTCTAATATGAAAGCATGTGTCGCTCTTTTCAACGAGCAGTGGGTTTCCCCATCTGACTTATCATGATTTTGCTCATTTGTTACACATGTCATGGCAATAACAAAAATGACTACTCCAGCTTCCTCCCACCTCCAAATACATGCACCTGGGGATAGGTTGATTGGCAACACTAAATTGGCCCTAGAGTGTGAATGTGAGTGTGAATGTTGTCTGTCTATCTGTGTTGGCCCTGTGATGAGGTGGTGACTTGTCCAGGGTGTACCCCGGCTTCAGCCCGAATGCAGCTGAGATAGGCTCCAGCACCCCCCGTGACCCCGAAAGAGACAAGCGGTAGAAAATGGATGGATGGATGGATGGACAACATGACATCATCATCGCAGTGCTGTGGAAAACACTGCGATCCCTTGTAATTAAATGTCAGTTAGTTGAGGTTGTAGTCTACTTTTCACTCATCTCTTGGTCTTGAAGTGACCCTGGACAGGATAAGAAGTGTAGGGAATTGATGGGTGGATGATATTTTCAGCATTTTCTTTGATTCCCTGCTGAATTATGCATTAGTCATGATGACAAATTCCAGCTTATAAGATCTGTTTGGCCTTAAGCTTGGTGCTAAATTTCAAAATGTACATGTAGACTTATTTGGGGTGTTTACTTTTGTTGCTGTATTGATTCATTCTTGTTGACCTATTCAGTAGAAGTCCAGCAACAGTCACTATCTAAAGGAACTGAGCTGTGACTGTAAAAAAAAAAGAAGCTGTGTGTGATGATGCAACTCCTGCTCATCACAGCAAACAGTGGAGACTTGGTGTGTCACAGCATCACGA
The DNA here is from genome assembly GCF_033978685.3 of Nerophis lumbriciformis. Lineage (NCBI taxonomy): Eukaryota > Metazoa > Chordata > Actinopteri > Syngnathiformes > Syngnathidae > Nerophis > Nerophis lumbriciformis. The sequence continues at coordinate 24,562,810 of NC_084561.2, read as the reverse complement.
CTCAAGTCTACAGCACAATCAATTGTCTCTGACAACGATCACTCCCACAGTCTCATTACACTTCATTGGCTTTTCCTCCAGCGCTTCCTGCAGCCACAAATCGGTTGATCATAAGGTTGATCATAAGGCTGTGATCATGACCATGATCACATTCTGTAGCACTACTCAGGTTTTTGTGAGGGTAGAAATAAGTTGGTTACAAAGTGATTGTGTCATAAAAAAATGCTGTTGTCGTATAGAATACTGAACCTCTAGGAATATTTTATTTGGTTAGCTGCAGAACTCAAATCAATAATGAACTGCTAATCCCCCTGTAGCTTCTGGTCCAATCAAAGCTAATTAGTATAAGAAAATAAATGCTAGAATTGTGACTCAAGGCTGCCTTTTGACGTCACATCTCGCGTCAGATCAAGGACCACATCTTGTTTAAATGTTCAGAAGATTTGGTCAGTTCACTTTATCCTTCTCAGATGAATTGCAAGCAAACACACTTTCTTTTACAGGCTTAGTTGTGAATCTGAAGCAAGCACTAAACATTTAGATGAATATAAATGTAGTTGCATTTTGTATTAGAAAAGTATAGCTCTAAGGGTATCCCGATCCGATATTGATATCAGTCCGATAAATAAACAATAAATAAATACATCAATTTCCTCCAAAAAGCATACAAGGTTGGTCTTTTTTTTAATTTTAGTGAGGTAATTTACAAATTATTTACAAATTAAATTACAAATTATTTAATTTTTAATTTATAAATAATTTACAAATATTTACAAATAAATGTATAAATAACTAAATTTACAAATAAATGTATAAATAATTTACAAATGATTTACAAATTAAAAATTGGTACAAGCGGTAGAAAATGGATGGATGGATGACATTTACAAAAGGTAAACATGGTATAGGCTATGAGGAACTACACGACAGCTAAGCACACAATAGCACACCAGCTAGATGTATATAATAAGTGTCCTTAACTAAACCATATTGCAGTCAGAGTTTCAAATAATTATAGTTGCATATTACTTACCTTGTCTCCAATGCAGAAGCATATGTTCCTTCTTGACTGCACTTAAATGTAGAATATATGTATAATATAGTTATATTATTCACATGTGAATAATGTATAGTATTTATTGTCTATTGTGAGCGAACTGTGGTGCTGAATTTCCCCCAGGGTTCAATAAAGTACGTTCTATTCTAGTCTATTCTATTCTATATTAGAAAGTATCCAGTAACAAATCTGTCCGCATCATTTGATTTATTGCGACATGAGCTTAACTTCATCAATAATTGTGACCAGTACATGTCACCAAACCTAAACAAATACAGATGCATTTCATTTTAAAGACAACACAAGTCCATTCTAGACAGTTAATATTAAATAGGTTAGTGTTTGTTTGACAAATTTAACTTGATCAAACATTTCTAACATTCCACACTACAGAACGATAAAAGTATGCATGATTCCTGCTAATATCGTATCGGAATAATATCGGCCAATACTTAAAGCTCTAAAATTGGTATCGTATCGGAAATGAAAAAGTTGTATTGGGACACCTCTATAAATCACGTATTTAAAAATGACTTTATTCCCCAAAGCATTAAAACACTGAATATCTTCCATGTTTGTGTTTTGTTGCAGGACTTGGCTTTTCTCTCTGCACATTTACATTAATTGACCTTAGTTTTTGTGTGTAAAATGTTCATGTTGTTCCAACATGTTACTTCATGATATCTTAAAAAAAAAAAAAAGACCAATATGCAGCTGATATAGGCTCCAGCTCTCCCCGCAACCCCGAAAGGGACAAGCGGTAGAAAATAGATAGATGGATGAATGATGAGAGGCTGGCTTTGAATAAAAAGGCAGCATTGAATGTATTAATGAAGGAAAATTTTTGAAATAACTATAAAATGATCCCCAAGGCGACCTATTTATCTTGGTACAGTGGAACCTAGATTTATGAACCCATCTTTTTGCTAACTTTTCGGTTTACAAACTTTTGGATCGCGCTGCTTTACGCTTAGCGCTGCTTTACGGTTTACGAATCATGTTCAAGAGCAAATTAGGTTACACTGTATTCTCCCATTAATAATTTCCCAATGACATCACAAGTATTATTATTGCACTCAATTTTGGAATTTCCTATCTAATTCTGAACAGCTTTGAACTTCAAGCTATACATTTTTTTTCAGAAATTTGAACAAGATGTAACACTTAATTGCTGGTGTTTCAATCTTATGAGAATTATATTTCTTTACAGGCACTTGTTTGAACATGCGGTGCAGGATTGATGAAAACTGGGAAACTTTGACTTGTGATCTTGGGTCTTCCAGAACACTATCAGGCACGTTGAACGCTGCTCCTGTGGCAGTTAGCCTGCAGCGCTTTTTGTGAGTATGCTATTGTTGTTTCATTATTATCCGGTGTGTGTGTGCATGCATTGCTAATATAAGCCATGTATCTTACCATGGAGCAGTAGAATTGAGGACACTTCAGATCGCACAGGCTCTAGGCTATTTACTGTGGGTGGGATTAAGAGACCAATTTAAAACTGATTTTAGTTGTTTGATTGTGCCTGTTGACCGTTCTGTTGTCACATAGCCTCATGTAATATTGTAATGGTATTTTATTACAGGTGCATCTGAATGTAACGGATGTTTTTAGTATTTAGCACCTCTTTTATGTAATTCTTTTTTTTTTATACCTGTGACTTTTCCGCAAAAACCTACTCAGTGGCCTAGTGGTTAGAGTGCCCGCCCTGAGATCGGTAGGTTGTGAGTTAAAAGCCCGGCCGAGTCATACCAAAGACTATAAAAATGGGACCCATTACCTCCCTGCTTGGCACTCAGCATCAAGGGTTGGAATTGGGGGTTAAAACACCAAAAATGATTCCCGGGCGCGGCACCGCTGCTGCCCACTGCTCCCCTAACCTCCCAGGAGGTGAACAAGGGGATGGGTCAAATGCAGAGGACAAATTTCACCACATCTAGTGTGTGTGACAATCATTGGTACTTTAACTTTAACTTTAACTTAAAAAACATATTTTTATGTGACTTCAATTTTAAAATAAGCCACCAAAAAAACTAATTATATTTTCTCAAATTTCCAGGTTTCAAGAAAATGATAATGTAGTCAACAGGACCATGGAATCTTTTACACCCGTTGTCTGTGAAGCAAAGGATTCCTGCATGTGTTCAATTCCACTTGATACCACAAGTTTTGTTACTATGGTAACTGTCAACATCCCTGGCTCTGAAGCTAAACCAGTTTTTCTCAATGCACCAGCTCGACCTGGTAAGAAAGAACTATATGTTTCAATGTTTATGTCCAAGTGCTTGTTTTTTTATTTTTTTATAATAATAATATTTGATCCAACAGTGAAACCCAGGCCTCCTGTAAACCTCTCACATTTCCACACCATCGAGCCAAACCTGATTTTACAGTGGGACGAACCAACAGATTATAGTTCTGGCCCTTTAAGATATGAGGTCCGGTACTCAAACGTCACCAACCCGTCATGGCAGGTGAATACCAGGCTGTAGTACACCATGTTACACATTATACTGTCACTTTACTGAATCTGTACTAATCTCTCTTTTCTACTACATAGCACCTAATCAGTTTAACACAGCTCCTACCAGCAAAAGCAAATACTTCCAAATGTTAGGCAGTACTATTTCTGGTTGCATGCATGTCGAATTGATGTCCTTTTTGGGTGGACAGATTAGTCATTTCTATGTCACTATAGCTCAGCAAATCCTTATGCCAAGAAGTAAGACCCTCATCACTTTGTTGTTTGGTTTTAGCACATCTTGACTGATGTGTTTATTAGTGCAGCATGGTTTAACTAATAAGGCATACTATTTTGAAGTGAAAAATAAACTCTCCCAAAGCAAGGTGAGCCAATATTGTTCAGTGGAAAAGTGGCCCAGGGGGCTCTCGAATGTGTCATATTAACCAGCAGAGTGACAGTCTGGAGCTTCTTTTACCCTTTTTTTGTATTACTAGTTGAGGGACTGATAATGTAGTGGCGCACTACTCGTGCAGGCAGCGTGGGTCCTGTTCCCACGCAGTATTTCTGTGAACAGTTGTCTGCACTCTCTCTGCCCAATGATTAACTGGCAACCAGTCCAGCATGTGGTCATCTTTTTGCTCATAGTTAGCTGGCATAGGCTCCAGATAAGCAGCAGAAACGTGTTTGATAGATGTTTCAATTACCACTAATATCACACTATAGTAGTACCTCAACTCAGCTTAATTGATTCTTAGACAGAGCTCGTAATTCAAAAAGCTTGTATCTTAAATCAGTTAAATTAATTGAAAATTAATTGAAATCAATTTACGGTAATTAGTGCTTGCCCCTCCAAAACAATTTTAACATGTAATATGCCTTTTAAAAAGAATAAACAACTTTTAGATAAGGAATATTGTATAAAAACAATTCAATAGATTGTAGTACTAACAACGGCAGTAGTTTTATGAAGTAATTAAATAATAAAGTACAGCTTTTACCTTGGAGAGTGGACTTCTACTGTGTCTCCTTTTGTCAAATACATCATCAGCACCCTCTCTATATTTTCATGGATAAATGTCTGCAATTTACATTTTGTTTTAACATTTTTGGCTGCGTTAGACTCATTCTGCTTCAATATGATGCAGACCAGCAGTGATACGCTGGAACTGCTTTGTCAAGTTGGCGACACGCTCGGTCATATTTTTGATTATTACTTTTTTTAAGTCCATGACAATCAGCTGACTTTTCTTCTCAGCTCTGTCCTTCACAATCACTTTCTTCCTTCCAACGGTTGGAAAAACTTAGTTATATCGATCTCCAGTGATAAGCTAATACTAGCAAGTAAGACCGGATGTTGTGGGCGAATCTAACAGGGTTAATTTTAAAATTAGGTGAGCCAACTAATGGTAGAAATACTTGTAACTCAAATTTCTGCAGAGTGATAGCTCTTCTCTCAAAACAAAAGTTAGGGCAATTTTAATTTGAACTACCACTGTAATACTATTTACGTTGTGACCAATGGCATGCAGCTGAGATGTTGGCTATTATAGTTTTACAGATATGTACCGTATTTACCGGGCCATAGAGCACACCGGTATTTCAGCCGTACCCACCAAATATTAGAAGGAAAAAAACATTTTTTACATATATTAGCTGCACTGGACTATAGGCTGCAGATTTTGACCGGTACAAAATATTTTTTAAATGTTTATTTACAAACAGTGCCTGTCACAAGGCAGTAAAACAGTCCATCAAACAAAACGGAAGTCATCGTCATGGACCCACTAGCTGCAAAAGCTAACTTTTTAATCAGCTAGACAGACTCAACTCTACAGTGACGTTTTGGTGAATTTACAAAACTGAAACCATACAAAAAGAATACCATTGTAAGTTAATAATACTGACACAGACACTTCTAAACGTGTTAGCATATTCGCTAATGCTAACGGCGCTAGCTTGATTACATTACGATAGCACGTACTAATATGCATGAAAACACTCCTACAGACATCACACAAGGGACGATTTAGTAAATGTGAATTATTCTAGTTATATTGTAAAATGTACAAGCATTACTCAGCGTGGTGAATGAAGAATCCTTTCGAGCAGAAACGCAATGCATGGTTTTACTTTCGGTTTAAGGCATGAAACAGGAAGTACATTTTCAACCTGCAGAACCTGCATTGAGCAAACTCGTCCAAAAGATGGCGCCATACTGTAGCACAGACAGTAACACATGTTTTCAGTGTGTCTCTGTCAGTGTAATATGAAAACCATTTTTCTGAATACAAAACATGGCAGCTAGCGAGGAAAAATCCATAAATTAGCCGCACCACTTGACAAGCCGCAGGGTTCGAAGCATTAGAAAAAAATTAGCGTCTTATAGTCCCGAAAATACAATATATGTTTTAAAGAATATTCATGAGCCCCCCCCCCCCACACCCTACAATTTTTCTGTAGTCAGGCCTCAGTCGGAAAAGTTTATTAAACAAACAGAACTTCCTTTAGGTGCAATTGAACTAAGGATGAAGTGACGCACAAGTTACATGTTATTAATGAAACAGGTCAACAGGTCGTCCCCTTTCAGTGTTTGCCTTTCATTGCTGTTTATTTATACAGTCTTACTGGCTGACAGGCAGTCTGGGCTCAAGCAGCCTCAGTATGTGTGTTTAGCATTCAGCATTGCACACCTACTGTTGTGCAAACATGCAGGAGGGAGGCTTGAAGGCCAATCAGTAGCATGTTTTTTTTTTAGTTTTCCTCATCTGCATTTTTTAATCTTTGAAAGTACATTCACTCATAAAAAATGGTCGTATAAATGCATATATGGAAATTTATTTTTTACATCTAATACAATGTGGCTATTTACTGACCCGTCTGTCCTGCCTGCAGGTGGTTTCTACAGGCCAGGATCGCAAGCTGATTCTGGATCTGAAGCCCAAAGTCAACTACATTATGCAAATTCACTGCTCGGCCCTGCATGACCCTCCCCTGTGGAGCAACTGGAGTGAACCGTACAACATCTACCTTGATAGTAAGGAACACTTCCTGGTTTTTGATCATTATTTTCTTTCCTCAGACATCAAGGCTGTTGCAGATATACAGTCGCAATCAAAAGTTTACATACGCTTGTAAAGAACATAATGTCATGGCTGTCTTGAGTTTCCAATACTTTCTACAACTCTTATTTTTTGTGATAGAGTGATTGGAGCACATACTTGTTTGTCACAAAAAACATTCATGAAGTTTGGTTCTTTTATGAATTTATTATGGGTCTACTGAAAATGTGACCAAATCTGCTGGGTCAAAAGTATACATACAGCAATGTTAATATTTGGTTACATGTCCCTTGGCAAGTTTCTCTGCAATAAGGTACTTTTGGTAGCCATCCACAAGCTTCTGGCAAGCTTCTGGTTGAATTTCTGACCACTCCTCTTGACAAAATTGGTGCAATTCAGCTAAATGTGTTGGTTTTCTGACATGGACTTGTTTCTTCAGCATTGTCCACTCGTTTAAGTCAGGACTTTGGGAAGGCCATTCTAAAACCTTAATTCTAGCCTGATTTAGCCATTCCTTTACCACTTTTGACGTGTGTTTGCGGTCATTGTCCTGTTGGAACACCTAACTGCGCCCAAGACCCAACCTCTGGGCTGATGATTTTAGGTTGTCCTGAAGAATTTGGAGGTAATCCTCCTTTTTCATTGTCCCATTTAAAGCACCAGTTCCATTGGCAGCAAAACAGGCCCAGAGCATAATACTACCACCACCATGCTTGACGATGGGAATGGTGTTCCTGGGATTAAAGGGGCATGGTGTTCCTGGGATTAAAGGGGCATGGTGTTCCTGGGATTAAGGGCCTCACCTTTTCTCCTCCAAGCATATTGCTGTGTATTGTGTCCAAACATCTCAATTTTTGTTTCGTCTGACATCACATGGACAAAGATAAAAGTTAAAAAGTTAAAGTACCAATGATTGTCACACACACACTAGGTGTGGCGAAATTATTCTCTGCATTTGACCCATCACCCTTGATCACCCCCTGGGAGGTGAGGGGAGCAGTGGGCAGCAGCGGTGGCTGCGCCCGGGAATCATTTTGGTGATAAGTAAGACCTTCTGGAGGAAAGTTCTGTGGTCAGATGAAACAAAAATTGAGCTGTTAGGCCACAATACCCAGTAAAATGTTTGGAGGAGAAAAGGTGAGGCCTTTAATCCCAGGCACACCATTCCCACCGTCAAGCATGGTGGTGGTGGTAGTATTATGTTCTGGGCCTGTTTTGCTCTCAATGGAGCTGGTGTTTTAAATGGGACAATGAAAAAGGAGGATTACCTCCAAATTCTTCAGGACAACCTAAAATCACTTGGGCGCAGTTGGGTGTTCCAACAGGATAATGACCCCAAAAACATGTCAAAAGTGGTAAAGGAATGGCTAAATCAGGCTAGAATGAAGGTTTTAGAATGGCCTTCCCAAAGTCCTGACTTAAATGTGTGGACAATGCTGAAGAAACAAGTCCATGTCAGAAAACCAACACATTTATTTGAACTGCACTAATTTTGTCAAGAAGAGTGGTCAAAAATTCAACCGAAGCTTGTGGGTGGCTACCAAAAGCGCCTTATTGCAGTGAAACTTGCCAAGGGGCATGTAACCAAATATTAACATTGCTGTATGTATACTTTCGACCCAGCAGATTTGGTCACATTTTCAGTAAACCCATTATAAATTCATAAAATAACCAAACTTCATGAAGGTTTTTTGTCACCAACAAGTATGTGCTCCAATCACTCTAAAAAAATAAAAGTTGTAGAAATTATTGGAAACTCAAGACAGCCATGACATTATGTTCTTTACAAGTGTATGTAAACTTTTGATCGCGACTGTATGGACCATATATCATTAGCATGTGTTAGGTTGATTAACAGCTTGTATTTCTTCATTCAGTGCTTTAATTAGATAAGCTACTGCATGTGTAGATTAAAGATATATGTGTTTAATTCCTACTTTGCAAATCTTCTAAACCACGGGTTTCTAAAGTGGGTGCTGGGGACCATTTTCAGGTCGGTGATAGTTTTTAGTGGCCCTCGACTTGCGAAAATTATATGTATTTTTTTTATTAATGATTTATATTAGTTATAACACTAACAAATATGTGTCACCTACAACACAAAAGCTAAGAACACAATGTTTGTTTCATTTTTCAGTTGTGGCCCTCGGTGGAAAAAGTTTGGAAACCCTGTTCTAAACCATCTTCCAGTGACAATAATACAATTTATGTTCAACTTTCTTTGTCGTAATTGAGATTTTAAAGTAGAAGTTAGGGCTATTACTATACACTCCCATAACCCAAATAATCTGTTCCGAAAGACTTTGTCCTTTGATTTGTGTGAATTTCAAGTAAATGTACCATATGTAGTAAATAAAACGTAAACGCTGTATGGGTGATTTTAAAAAGTAAGTCATACCAATAGTAAGACAAAAGTAATAACAAAATGTAAAGACTCATTATATTCAGACATTGATCCGTAAATAACCAAGTTTTTATCGAAATGATCATATGACAGTTATGAGTGGAAATGTACCATAATTAAAAATCAAGTTAAATCTTGTCAATTTTTTTTATATAGCACCAATTCACAACAGACTATCTAAAGGACAGGTCTAGAACCACACTCCTCATACATTTAGTGAAAATCAAGTGAACCTTTCATTAACAAAGCACTTGGCATTGAGGAAAGCAAAAACCTCAAAAACAAGATTTCAGTCAGTTTCAGACTTGTCATATTTGCCTTTTTCTTTTGTACCTCCTATGCCGACACAAAGATGCATCCCTTGAATAGGGGAATCAATTCCTGACGTTACATTAATCCAATGACCTCAATTATTCTCCAGGTATATTAATGTCAGTGTCCAAACATTAAAACTGTAGCTCATTAGCATTAGCCTTTAATGAAGCTCCCCTCCTATTATAAACAACATCAACAACAGCCTGAGTCATAGAGAACATGAAGCTACAATTTGACATAATAAACAGAAACGTAGTGTATAAAATAAATACATGACCCTTCGAAACACCATCAGACTAAAATGTAACTGTTAGTTCAGCTGCTGCAATTATGAACATATTTGCATGTTCATTGGCTTTTAGCCACACTGTTTCAGTCAAAATATAGAAAATGGTAAATATAAGCTAACTATTGTTTTGCATAGTTTTTACTGCCTTTTCCTCCCAGTTTACGACATTTACAACTACATAGTGACTCAGACCTGTGTTTGCTACTTTTGGAGAGCACTCTCTGTTCCAAACCAAATTAATTGGCACAAACACTTTGCAATCAGGGCTGCTTGGTGTAACACGTGGTTAGTACATCCGCCGCACAGTAAGGTGGTTCTGCTTGGACCTATCTGTGTTAAATACATGTGCATGTTCTCTCTGTGCTTGCGGGTGTTTACTCTATGTACCAAAACATGCATGTTAGGGTATTTGAAGGCTCTAAATTACCCATAGGTGTCCATGTAAACCAGGGGTGTGAAACCCGTTTTCATTGAGGGCCACGTCATAGTTATTATGGCTGCCTTTAGAGTGCCACTTATAACAGTGACTGATATATGAATATAAATGTAAAGAATAGCCTCATGATATTATTAGACAATTGCCTTTGCATTTAAAAATAAAAAATCTTTAGATTTTTCGGAAATAAATTGGCAGCTTAGTAGCCAGAATTTTACCGGAACATTTACGGGGGATTTTTACAGCATCTTACTGTAAATAGAAAAGCAATACAACTGTTTTTTTACATTACAATTCTGGCAAATGAGCTACAAGTTTCTTACCATAGACCCTACGATTGTTGTTTTTGCGGTGTAGTACTGTAAACGAAAGAACGTTACCACAGTTTTACTGTAAAATTCTGGCAACTGAGCTGCCAATATTTTTACAGTGTACAATTTAGGGCTGCACGAGATTGAGGAAAAAAATAATTGTAGTTTTTCTTTCCAAAATTGCGATTGAGATTCCATTTGGGATTTTTTTCTTTTTCTTCATATTCATGCATAAAACTGCGAAAATAACAAGAAAAATATGTTGCTTTAAGACTGTCAATTAACACACGATTGTCTCAAGGTGCCACACATTAGAACAATAAGCAATTATTTACTTGATTTTATGCAAACAGACTCAGAGCTTGGGTCTCCATCATGCTCTTAAACTGAAGAAATAATGGAAAAAAAAAACAGTACAGTGTTGTTTAATGTAATGTAATCACACTGTGGACTGGACTCTTACTGTTATGCTGGATCCACTATGGACTGGACTCTCACAATATTATGTTAGACCCACTCGACATCCATTGCATTCGGTCTCCCTAGAGGGGGGGGGGTTACCCACATATGCGGTCCTCTCCAAGGTTTCTCATAGTCATTCACATCGACGTCCCACTGGGGTGAGTTTTTCCTTGCCCTTATGTGGGCTATACCGAGGATGTCGTTGTGGCTTGTGCAGCCCTTTGAGACACTTGTGATTTAGGGCTATATAAATAAACATTGATTGATTGATTGATTGAATAATGCTAGTAACTATTTAGAATTATTTTAACTTTTATTTCTCATTACTGTATAACTGATTACCATTTTACTGTGATTGGAAGGTAAATAAAATTGTTATCCTTAAAAAAATAGAATGGACTTATTTATGTAAGCAAAAATTGTACTTAAATAAACAAAAGTGCATTATTTTCCTAGTTGGAAAAACAACATCCGGTTGCCTTTTTTGTTGCCATGACAACATTCTTGCTCATTTTTCCGTGTTGATGGGCTCATATTGCCTATTTCATTTGAAGGTGAGCTATTACCACAATGCGACATTTGGCTTTGTAATCATAATTTTTTCCTCCAAATTTTTGTTACTCTGCGGAACTTTTCACTAGCGAGTTGCGAGGCTCTCTGTGTGTGTAATGCTGGTGGCCTTGCTCTCCACCCACCAATACAGATTGTGGATGACTGAAAAGAGGGTTCACTGCATTCAGTTAATTCCACTGTTGAATAAACGTGCTCAGGTGCTGAGAGCGATGCTAAGAGTTAGACCTCTTTCCCCGTGTTTGAAGCAAGAGATGTTAAAATGGGAGGCTCAACAATTTTGATTGGGAAACATGTCTGGCTCTCAAATGCTGGTGACGATGGAGGAAAAAAAAAACCTTCAGCCTATTGCGGTTGCGTTATTGCACTAATTAAAATCTTAATGCAGATTCAATGTTGATTAATTGTGCAGCCAATTTGATAGATAACTTGCTCTAAAATCATAAATCAAGCAGATACTTAAGTATTCATTTTTATTTTAACTGTTTGGAATGTATGATATGTTGCATTATTGGATAATATTAAAGTTCGAAATACACGCAAATTACTGTTGGGGGACTCTTTCTGTCAAAAGGGAAATAACAAATACATTTAGTCATAATACATCAAGTACTTTATTAACGCATGTTATTTCCAGGCTTTTTCGGGTCATATAAAATAATGTAGTGAGCCAGATTTGGCCCCTGGGCCTTGCAGTTGATACCTGTGATGAAACTGTTGTCATATGTGATTGTCTGATGGCCAAGCCAGGGTGTTCCTCCTTGTCAAAATCAGCTGTAAAAATCTCCAATTTAAAACTAGATTTTTCACGAAAATAACAATATTTGTGGGTGTGTTTTCAGCGGTGAGCTACATCCCTGAAAAAGTTGTGGCCCGCCCAGGAGAGAACGTAAGCATTCATTGCGTGTTCAACGATCACAGCATCAACGCCAGCTCTGCCATGTGGATGCTGAACTTCCAACAGCCTCTCCTTCCCAGCCAGTACCACCCAGTTAATCAATGGGTATGAGAACACATGTGTCTTTGCACAATCTTGGTCCAGTGCCAAAAGGTTGTCCTTATAAACTAGCCTTTTTCATGTTGTTTAACTAGGTCAGCCAAATCACCGTTCGTCTGTCAGACTCTGGCTTGTATGACTTGCTTCAGTGTACCGCTACAAAGGAATGGACCATCCCTTACAGCCTGATCTACGTAGAAGGTGACCTACATTAGATAGGGTTAACCAACTAGAATTGTTACATGTGCCACTTTAATCTTGTGTTTTAAGACTGTTTCTTCCGTTGTCCTGCTGCTGACAAAGGCAGGAAGTCGTGTTATGTGAGAGGCCAACAATTTTCCCTTATCCTAATGTACCACTGTCTTTTTGCAGGAGCTTCTATTGACATCAGCTGTGAAACAAGTGGTGATATTGACGCGATGGACTGTAGCTGGAAAAACACACTATGGATCAAACCCACATTCCAATCCAGGTAGATCCAGATTTCTATTCAGTGGCTATTGCCTTTAGAACAGGGGTCTTCAACATTGGCCAGACCAAGGACCCCCAAACTGATGGAGCGGGGACTGATCATACAATACTAAGATATTCAAATAATAGCAATAATGCCGCTAAAAGCTAACTGACAAATGGCACGCTAATCACTAGCTGCTAACTGGCTCGCTAATCGTTAGCTGGCAACTACAGCGCTAATTGGTAGCTGGAAACTAGAGTGCTAATCGGTAGCTATCTTAAATGTTAAAATGAATACCATAATATATTTGTTTTATGTTTTTATTTTAAAACGGCAAGGTATAGCGAGTAGGGTGTCCATGCCAATGCCATTTATAAACAACACTACAGTGTGTTGGATTAATGTTAATGTGTATTTGAAAAATAGAAACAAATTATACATACAAAAAAGTCCAATCAACTAAATATTTTACGACCTCTCTGCAGTGACTCCCCCCTGTCACCAATCCCTGTTGAAGAACTTTGCTTTAGAATACGTCACATGTCTTTGTTGTTGACTGCTCAAGTTCTGTGGAACTTCATGAACACATTGTACCGAATAACACAAAGCTTTTCAGGCACTCCCTGGAAATACTAACTCCCAATCCAGCATAGCAAGAGGATGACAGGAAGTTGCACAATGGCCTTTCTGACCCCAAAGTATAAATCTATACACAGCAGTGACAAGCCAAGCGTGACAGTTAGCCTTCTTGTTGAAACATGTTTTATTTCTTTTTTGCAGCATTGGTTTTGTCACATTGAGCAATTTCTTTTAAATAAAAATACAATTCTCCAAAATATACTTAAGTTTAGCATACAACCACATACTTATGTACAAGAAGATTATGAAGTTTCAAAACACAAATTGAGTAGTGAAGTCGGGTGAGAGCTATCCCAAAATTGTCCACCATCTTCCACTATAGATGGGCTGACCTTCCATGTGACATGATGGAGGAGAAAGAGAGAAACGGTGAGCGGGTTGGAGAGATGGGGCCTAAATGTCTGCCAGTCCGATCTAAACCACAAGCCTGCTCCATCCAGCCTATACGAATGACCTGCTACAAGCTGTGGCTGGAGGTGCAGTCCCATCAGGGTCCTATCAGGTCCAAACCCATCTACATATCACCTATAGATCACGGTAAGCAATTAGTTTGAAACATTCCAATCTTTTAAAAAAAAACATTGTCATCACAAATGTTTCATTGTAAACCAGTAGAGGGGTCAGAGATCCAATGTATGCAAATACATGCATCATAATTTGTAATAAAAAACAAAAAGGACAGTCAAAGCACTGCGGGCAAGACACTTAAGAGTTATTTTTAGCAGACTTTTGAGGCGTTAAATCAGTCGGATAAGTAAGGGAGGTGTTAATCCTGTTTGGCCTGCCATCTAAAGTGTGCTTTGAGTGAAACCATCCGATCTGTCCCGTGTTTTATTCTTTGAGGTAGAAAAAGTGGCAAATTAGAGCTTTGGTTTGTTCTTCAGTCGAGACTGAATTTCTTTCATGTGTTTCTTTTATTAACTTCGGGAGGGTCACATTTAGGTATGGGTACCGATTTCGGTACTTTCATAGGCACTAACTGAAATACGTCGGTACTTCCAGGTTTTGATTGACGTAAAATCAAATGGTGCCGTATTGCATTGCTACCTTTGTTACACGTGACGTCGCATCAAATTGCAGATTCGGCCGACTTAAACAGTTGTTAGGCAACCAAGTGTTTATCACATTCTACTTTGTGAAGATACATCGCTATTAGTTGTGCTCTTTAAAAAACAAAAGTCAATGCCATAGATTTGACTGATCTTCGACCTCGGGCAAAACCTCAAATTTAACTATGAAAATCATTCATCAAAGACAGCTCTAGAAAAAAACAAACCTGATTACCAATGTAGATATTTAAATAATACCAATATGCAACACCTGTCATGTAGGATCCTTCTTCCTGTTATGCTAAATGAACCACTGATGTTTTGTGTTACAACTCACACATTCTGAACCTTCATTGTCGATTTGCAGTCAAGCCTCACTCACCGACTAATGTGAAGGCTGTGACTCTGAGAAGTGGGGTCCTGAGGATCACATGGGAGCGTCCATCTTTGCCTGTGCAGGAGCTGGAGTATCAGTTTCGTCTCCGCTCACCATCTACCATCACAGCTCAGCAAGAATGGAAGGTAAGCTATTCTCCGTGAACTTAAAATGGCAGAAAGGGTTTGATTACACAAATGTTTCTCTGCAAAATATTTTTTAGAGACACTGATAACAAAATATTCATGCAGTCGATCGTAGATGTTTGCTGAATTGAGGTCTCATGAGTTGTTCTGGCGTTGCCTTCGTCAGCGGCTGTTCAAACTTCTATTTTTCCCCCAAGTGTATGTCGGTTTACAAATTGATGATCATTTTAATTTGTAGTATTATTGCTCCAGAGCTCCCTTGACAGAAGATAAGCTAAAGACAAACATGCATTTTTAGTTACGTACATCGAATAAAAAGGCATATTTTTCACTAATAGTCCACTATCTAATGGATAAATATTGGATGTTTTGATATTTATTTGCTACTAAACAAGAAAAAATGTCTCCTATCAATGGACTTTTTGTCTACATTCACACATGATGACGACTTGTGTTGTGGTCTTTTCCTTTGGTTTAATCTAAACTCTCGCTAAATGCAGGTGTATAATCGAGTGCGGGTGCCGTGGGCAGAGGTTTCGGTTCAGGATATGTGCCGTGTCTCTGTGGTTCAGGTGCGGTGCATGCCCACCAACCGCACCGGCTACTGGAGTGACTGGAGCGACTCTGTCTTTTCTGTACCCCAAAACAGTAGAGGTAAGACATCATTATTATTATTATTATTATTATTATTGTTATTGTTATTATTAACATCCTTTGTAAGAGTCATCACTTTGACCTCGGACTTGTGGTGTCTCCCCCGTAGCTCCTGAACATGGGCCTGATTTTTGGAGAATTCTTCAAGATGATCCGCTCTCAAACCGGACAAATGTTACTCTGCTGCTTAAGGTATAAAGCACAAGATAAACATTTAGGACCTGACCTACTCAGATCCAAATACCACGCGCGTTTGCAAACTATAAGATTGTGTGTACTATTGTGAGTGATGTACCAAGACTGCAGATGCAATTGATAACTGGTGTACACCGCCTTAATTAATTTGGTTTTTTGCGTGTACACTAATGTCCCTTTACAATCATGTTACTGTGCTCTCCAACCTGTGTGCAATTTTGTTGAATGAGCAGCACACATCTATAGTCTACAACACATTTTCTGCCAAATGAAATCGCAATCAAGACAACAGAAACCATTTTTTTCTCACTGACGTGCACTCTGCAGGCAATCGGTGGACCAACACAACAGAAGCGCATTCATGCGTCTGGAATTATCCAACCAATGCATATTGTGAGACATTTTTTAATGTAGGAGATGTATTATAATATATATATATATATATATATATATATATATATATATATATATATATACACACAGTGTTGGATTAGTTACTGAAAACCAGTAACTAGTTACAGTTACTAGTTACTTTATTTCAAAAGTAACTCAGTTACTAACTCAGTTACTTACACCAAAAAGTAATGCGTTACTGTGAAAAGTAACTATT
>NC_084561.2:24466323-24541323 GCF_033978685.3 Nerophis lumbriciformis | reverse complement strand
ATGCCCTAAACACCTCCTTAGGGAGGCGCTCGGGTGGCATCCTGACCAGATGCCCGAACCACCTCATCTGGCTCCTCTCAATGTGGAGGAGCAGCGGCTTTACTTTGAGCTCCCCCCGGATGACAGAGCTTCTCACCCTATCTCTAAGGGAGAGCCCCGCCACCCGGCGGAGGAAACTCATTTCGGCCGCTTGTACCCGTGATCTTGTCCTTTCGGTCATAACCCAAAGCTCATGACCATAGGTGAGGATGGGAACGTAGATCGACCGGTAAATTGAGAGCTTTGCCTTCCGGCTCAGCTCCTTCTTCACCACAACGGATCGATACAGCGTCCGCATTACTGAAGACGCCGCACCGATCCGCCTGTCGATCTCACGATCCACTCTTCCCTCACTCGTGAACAAGACTCCGAGGTACTTGAACTCCTCCACTTGGGGCAAGATCTCCTCCCCAACCCGGAGATGGCACTCCACCCTTTTCCGGGCGAGAACCATGGACTCGGACTTGGAGGTGCTGATTCTCATCCCAGTCGCTTCACACTCAGCTGCGAACCGATCCAGTGAGAGCTGAAGATCCTGACCAGATGAAGCCATCAGGACCAAATCATCTGCAAAAAGCAGAGACCTAATCCTGCAGCCACCAAACCGGATCCCCTCAACGCCTTGACTGCGCCTAGAAATTCTGTCCATAAAAGTTATGAACAGAATCGGTGACAAAGGGCAGCCTTGGCGGAGTCCAACCCTCACCGGAAACGTGTCCGACTTACTGCCAGCAATGCGAACCAAGCTCTGACACTGATCATACAGGGAGCGGACCGCCACAATCAGACAGTCCGAAACCCCATACTCTCTGAGCACTCCCCACAGGACTTCCCGAGGGACACGGTCGAATGCCTTCTCCAAGTCCACAAAGCACATGTAGACTGGTTGGGCAAACTCCCATGCACCCTCAAGGACCCTGCCGAGAATATAGAGCTGGTCCACAGTTCCACGACCAGGACGAAAACCACACTGTTCCTCCTGAATCCGAGGTTCGACTCTCCGGCGTAGCCTCCTCTCCAGTACACCTGAATAGACCTTACCGGGAAGGCTGAGGAGTGTGATCCCACGATAGTTAGAACACACCCTCCGGTTCCCCTTTTTAAAGAGAGGAACCACCACCCCGGTCTGCCAATCCAGAGGTACTGCCCCCGATGTCCACGCGATGCTGCAGAGTCTTGTCAACCAAGACAGCCCTACAGCATCCAGAGCCTTAAGGAACTCCGGGCGGATCTCATCCACCCCCGGGGCCTTGCCACCGAGGAGCTTTTTAACTACCTCAGCAACCTCAGCCCCAGAAATAGGAGAGCCCACCACAGATTCCCCAGGCACTGCTTCCTCATAGGAAGACGTGTTGGTGGGATTGAGGAGGTCTTCGAAGTATTCCCTCCACCGATCCACAACTTCCGCAGTCGAGGTCAGCAGAACACCATCCGCACCATACACGGTGTTGGTAGTGCACTGCTTCCCCTTCCTGAGGCGGCGGATGGTGGTCCAGAATCGCTTCGAAGCCGTCCGGAAGTCGTTTTCCATGGCTTCCCCGAACTCCTCCCATGTCCGAGTTTTTGCCTCCGCGACCGCTGAAGCCGCACACCGCTTGGCCTGTCGGTACCTGTTCGCTGCCTCAGGAGTCCCATGAGCCAAAAGAACCCGATAGGACTCCTTCTTCAGCTTGACGGTATCCCTCACCGCCGGTGTCCACCAACGCGTTCTAGGATTACCGCCACGACAGGCACCAACTACCTTGCGGCCACAGCTCCAATCAGCCGCCTCGACAATAGAGGTGCGGAACATGGTCCACTCGGACTCAATGTCCAGCACCTCCCTCGTGACATGTTCAAAGTTCTTCCGGAGGTGGGAATTGAAATTCTCTCTGACAGGAGACTCTGCCAGACGTTCCCAGCAAACCCTCACAATGCGTTTGGGCCTGCCAGGTCTGTCCGGCATCCTCCCCCACCATCGCAGCCAACTCACCACCAGGTGGTGATCGGTAGAAAGCTCCGCCCCTCTCTTCACCCGAGTGTCCAAAACATGAGGCCGCAAATCCGATGACACAACTACAAAGTCGATCATAGAACTGCGGCCTAGGGTGTCCTGGTGCCAAGTGCACATATGGACACCCTTATGCTTGAACATGGTGTTCGTTATGGACAATCCGTGACGGGCACAAAAGTCCAATAACAAAACACCACTTGGGTTCAGATCCGGGCGGCCATTCTTCCCAATCACGCCTCTCCAGGTTTCACTGTCGTTGCCAATATGAGCGTTGAAGTCCCCCAGTAGAACGAGGGAATCACCCGGGGGAGCACTCTCAAGTACTCCCTCGAGTGAATCCAAAAAGGGTGGGTACTCTGAGCTGCTGTTTGGCGCGTAAGCGCAAACAACAGTCAGGACCCGTCCCCCCACCCGAAGGCGGAGGGAAGCTACCCTCTCGTCCACCGGGTTGAACACCAACATGCAGGCTCTGAGCCGGGGGGCAACAAGAATTTCCACCCCAGCCCGTCGCCTCTCACTGCTGGCAACGCCAGAGTGGAAGAGAGTCCAGCCCCTCTCGAGAGAACTGGTTCCAGAGCCCTTGCTGTGCGTCGAGGTGAGTCCGACTATATCCAACCGGAACTTCTCTACCTCGCGCACTAGCTCAGGCTCCTTCCCCCCCAGCGAGGTGACGTTCCACGTCCCAAGAGCTAGCTTCTGTAGCCGAGTATCGGACCGCCAAGTGCCCTGCCTTCGGCTACCGCCCAGCTCACATTGCACCCGACCTCTATGGCCCCTGCTATGGGTGGTGAGCCCATTGGAGGGGGGACCCACGTTGCCTCTTCGGGCTGTGCCCGGCCGGGCCCCATGGGGACAGGCCCGGCCACCAGGCGCTCGCCATCGTGCCCCAACTCCGGGCCTGGTTCCGGAGGGGGGCCCCGGTGACCCGCGTCCGGGCGAGGGAAATCTGAGTCTCGGTTCTTGCATTTCCATAGAAGTCTTCGAGCTGCTCTTTGTCTGATCCCTCACCTAGGACCTGTTTGTCTTGGGAGACCCTACCAGGGGGCATGGAAGCCCCCGGACAACATAGCTCCTAGGATCATTGGGACACGCAAACTCCTCTACCACATTAAGGTGGCAGCTCAGTTACTACATTACATATTTATTTCATTTATTTAGCCTTTATTTAACCAGGTAAAATCCCATTGAGATCAAAGACCTCTTTTCCAAGGGAGACCTGGCCAAGAGGGCAATAGCAAGGTTACATTAAAAACAGTAAACAACACATAAAACATCAAATTTACAACATTAAAACTTGCTCACATAACACATGTGCATACAGACAAGGTAGACTGCAGTCCTTTCACAGAAGCTTTAAACTCATTCAATGTAACAAGGGTTTGAAGTTGAATATTCGATTGTAGGTTATTCCAAGCCTTCGGTGCTGAAAACCTAAATGCTTTCTTGCCCAGTTCAGTTCTTACTTTGGGGATGACAAATTGAAGAACATTCATTGAACGAAGTTTGTGACTTCCTTGTTTCTTTGTTAAAAGACAAGATTGATAGGATGGAGTGATACAAAGAATGGTTTTGTAGATGAAAACATACCAATGATTGGTAACATATACACTTACATCATGTATATAAAACCCTAATGCAGGTGTTTGGATGTTTTTTAGGGGCTTTATAGGCAGAATTGAACGGCTTCCATAGCAAACAGACTTTTGATTGAATTTATTTAATATTTAAAGGCCTACTGAAATACGATTTTCTTATTTAAACAGGGATAGCAGGTCCATTCTATGTGTCATACTTGATCATTTCGCGATATTGCCATATTTTTGCTGAAAGGATTTAGTAGAGAACATCGACGATAAAGTTCGCAACTTTTGGTCGCTGATAAAAAAGCCTTGCCTCTATCGGAAGTAGCAGACGAATAGCGTGACATCACAGGTTGTGGAGCTCCTCACATCTGCACATTGTTTACAATCATGGCCACCAGCAGCGGGAGCGATTCGGACCGAGAAAGCGACGATTTCCCCATTAATTTGAGCGAGGATGAAAAATTCGTGGATGAGGAAAGTGTGAGTGAAGGACTAGAGGGCAGTGGGAGCGATTCAGATAGGGAAGATGCTGTGAGCGGCGGTTGGGACCTTATATTCAGCTGGGAATGACTAAAACAGTAAATAAACACAAGACATATATATACTCTATTAGCCAAAACACAACCAGGCTTATATTTAATATGCCACAAATTAATACCGCATAACAAACACCTTCCCCCTCCCGTCCATATAACCCACCAATACAACTCAAACACCTGCACAACACACTCAATCCCACAGCCCAAAGTACCGTTCACCTCCCCAAAGTTCATATAGCACATACATTTCCCCAAAGTTACGTACGTGACATGTACATAGCGGCACGCACGTATGGGCAAGCGATCAAATGTTTGGAAGCCGCAGCTGCATGCGTACTCACGGTACCGCGTCTGCTCATCCAACTCAAAGTCCTCCTGGTAAGAGTCTCTGTTGTCCCAGTTCTCCACAGGCCAATGGTAAAGCTTGACTGTCATCTTCCGGTAATGTAAACAATGAAACACCGGCTGTGTTTGTGTTGCTGCAGTCGGCTGCAATACACCGCTTCCCACCTACAGCTTTCTTCTTTGCTGTCTCCATTGTTCATTGAACAAATTGCAAAAGATTCACCAACGCAGATGTCCAGAATACTGTGGAATTTTGCGATGAAAACAGACGACTTAATAGCTGGCCACCATGCTGTCCCAAAATGTCCTCCACAATCCGTGACGTCACGCGCTGACGTCATCATACCGAGACGTTTTCAGCAGGATATTTCGCGCAAAATTTAAAATTGCACTTTAGTAAGCTAACCCGGCCGTATTGGCATGTGTTGCAATGTTAAGATTTCATCATTGATATATAAACTATCAGACTGTGTGTACAGTAGTAGTGGGTTTCAGTAGGCCTTTAGAATGCATTAGAAAAATCCATCCATCGTTATGTCTTTCAAAATGATTGTGAACCATAGGCAAAAATAGTGCAGTTCTCTTTTAAGAGAAGCAATCTTCTGTACTCAAATTTAGTAGATCAGCTTTACATGATGAACTTATATTTGCATTTAGCGGTAATTATTGCACATTAATATAGGTAATAGCAAACATACAAACATTAAGTAAGCACAAGATACATTCATATTTACTCAATACCTCCAAATTACATGTGCTATCAAGTCTGCATGGGTTTTAGTACACACAAACCTTTAGTAGATAAGGCTCGTTGAGTTGTGTATACAAAACATGACAATCATGTACTAATTTTGCACTTTCTAGCATCTTCCAACAATGGGCCGCTCCTACTGCATAAATGGATTTATAGTCCAGCAGCGGACTTCAAGAGGTATTCTGAAGAGCGAGACAATTGAGCCGGCATCCTCCTACAGCTTCGAGTGGGACCAAGATGTCCAAACTGTGACGGTGGAGGCTTTCAACAGTTTGGGGAGGTCTAAAAACAACATCAACATGACACTGGAGAGAAGACCAAAACGTGAGTGAGCAAGGACTTCTCATAGCATATTGTGTGATGTCACTGTATTGATATTATTTATTTCAAACATGTCTCCATACAAGTAATTTATTTCCAAAGTACAATTTCCACAAAAAATCAAAAATTGGAAACATTTATGTTTTGTTTTTCTGAGGACGCTCTGCTCTGTTCTGTGTTCACCTCAGGCCGCTGCGTGCGTTCTTTCCACGTGCTGTTTGTCAACAGCTCCTATGTGTCTCTGCATTGGAGCCTTCTGGACCACAGCGTTGCTCCACTCTTCATGGTAGTCCAGTGGGCAACACAGGGGAAAAAGGACTCTGACCCTAACAAATTCCACAGTGGACACACATGGACCAGGGTGCCTTTTACTGAACGTCCTGCCTACCTCAAAGGTAATATGCTCCTTTTCTCATCTAACGTATTTGCTTTATATTCTCAGCATACGTGTTAAAGGGCCAAACTAAGGTCACATTGGTACTACTTTGCATAGTTTTCACACTAAATTAGAGTGACAGTATTTGATGACCAAAAACCAGGACATTTGAATCTGCAATACTCAAATATATCTACATTTAAAGTATGACTCATCTGTATTAATGGATAATTACTGTATTTCAAAATACTACAATGAAAGACACAAATTCAGAAATAGAGAACCTCCCATTGGCTCCGCTGTAAGCTGACTTTTATTTACTTTCATTTACAAGATAGAATGCATTAAAAAAAGAATCCATCCGTCGTCATGTATTTCATAATGATTGTGAATGATAGGCAAAATTTCACAACAAAGTGCAGTTCCCCTTTAAGAAGAAGTTTTTTAGGTTTAAGATTAGGTCAAGATTTTTTCATATATATATAGCACAATTTTAAAACAGCCACAACTGCTGCACAGATTGAAAACAGAAAGCTATCCATCCATCCATCCATCTTCTTCCGCTTATCCGAGGTCGGGTCGCGGGGGCAGCAGCCTAAGCAGGGAAGCCCAGACTTCCCTCTCCCCAGCCACTTCGTCCAGCTCTTCCCGTGGGACCCCGAGGCGTTCCCAGGCCAGCCGGGAGACATAGTCTTCCCAACGTGTCCTGGGTCTTCCCCGCGGCCTCCTACCGGTCGGACGTGCCCTAAACACCTCCCTAGGGAGGCGTTCGGGTGGCATCCTGACCAGATGCCCGAACCACCTCATCTGGCTCCTCTCGATGTGGAGGAGCAGCGGCTTTACTTTGAGCTCCTCCCGGATGGCAGAGCTTCTCACCCTATCTCTAAGGGAGAGCCCCTAACAGAAAGCTAAAAACGAAAAAAAAAAAATTACTTGGAGGGGTTGTTAAAGTACCACCTGTTTTTGGCCTAAAAATAGCCCACGGAAACCGAGCTGAATGACCTTCTGTTTGTTTTCAGATATGGGTTTTTGAGACTTTTTTTTTCTCCAGCAATATTTGTGACGATACGCGAATCTGGGTCGAGGGGCTCAATTTTTCCAACTTAATGCTGAGCCAATTTTTTAAATTTGGGAATAAGCGGTAGAAAATGGATGGATGGATGGGTTTGGGTCCTCTAAAATGTCCGATTAGACCCCTACTGGACGGCGCTGCAAACTTTGGGGAGTTTTCATGCATGCTAAGGGCCTCAAAAATAAAGATAATAATAATAATAATAAACACAGCAATTTCAATAGAGCCCTTTTGGTGCTTGATCTGTTGCTCAGGCCCTGAATAGAATTCTATATGTAAAACACATCTAAACAAACCATCTATAAAATTGTAAAAACTAAATAGGCACTACACATGCACAACAAAATAATCACTATAAATAAAATAAAATTATGATTATCCACAAAAATTGTAAAGTTTAAATACAAATATACAGTTTGAATTGAGAATCGTGTTGAATCAAGAAGCGATTCTAAATGTAATCTTTACCGTGAGTCCTCAATCGTGAGTTGTTGTAAGATTCACATACCTTGTAGCTTTTTAACCATACTTGACAAATGAAAAGAGGAAAGAAAAGAAAGATACGTGAGCCGTAATAGCAAATTCAGCTTAAAAAAATATAGCCCTCTCACACTTTCAATTAATGATGTCATTAATAAAGATGTTATGGTTATTAGTTTATTTTGAACATGCATACAACATGGCACACCACATATTTACATTGCAACAAACTAAAACATATTTATCTATAATAAATATATAAATATTTTCTAATAAAAACAACAGTACGGTCGTGGGAACTGGCTACATGAGTGCATTTTTATATTCTGCTATTTGTACCCGCTGTGATCTCACAAAAACGTGTGCAGAGCAAAGAGACAGCACTTCTGATGCAGTTTCTCATCTGTAGTCTTCATGATTTTTGCTGCCAGAATTCAACTACAAGCAGGCCTATCTCTCAAGTGGTCTTGGTCCTCTATTTTGGTGCACACCAGAGTTCAGATGATTTTGTTCATACTTAGCAGAGCAAACGCACCTGTTTGTTTAACCGGACCAAAAATGTCAAGCGTGACATGCTCTAAACTTGATCTGTGTTTTCAGGTGATTTTCATTCCACGGTGGAGTATGGCTTCTACTTATATCCTGTGTTTGCGGGAGGAGAGGGCGAGCCTGCCTTCACAATAGGTATGTATGCACGGTTGTATCTCTGGGCTGTCCCAGGCAAGAATGCACCAGGCACTTTTGAACTATTTGTGTGCTTTCCCCCGAATGCAGCCACTAGAGGAGACCCTGCAACTTACATGACACTGCTGATCATCGTCCTTCTCTGCATCCTCCTCTTCTTCACCCTCGTTCTCTCCCAAAACCAGTAAGAGACACTTATTGACTTTGAGATAATGAATTAAACACTTATTAAAACATGTAGCTTTTGGAGCAGACTTAATAATGTAAAGTAATGTAACAGGGAGGACATCATTATAATTATAATTAGTCAACAATTAAATCATTTGACTTATCTTATCAGCTAATGGAATGTGTGATATAAAAATGTGTTCCTAATAACAGCTGAATTTTGTTTACAGGATGAAAAGGTTTGTTTGGAAGGATGTGCCCAACCCAAAGAAATGTTCCTGGGCAAAAGGCCTCAACTTCAAGAAGGTACAAAACTAAATTTGCAAACTTGTGTAATATTACGCAAACTTAATAACAATAATAATAATAATAATAATAATAATAATAATAGATTTTATTTGTAAAAAGCACTTTATATTGAGTAAACAATCTCAAAGTGCTACAGTGTATTAAAAAATAAATAAAAAGATAATAAAGAAATAAATAAAAATAAAAACTACAATAGCCAAATAGCTATAACTAGTATACATATATCTAAAAAAAGGCTTTTTTTAAAAGAAGGGCTTTTAAGCCTTTTTTAAAAAGCATCCACAGTCTGTGGTGCCCTCAGGTGGTCAGGGAGAGCGTTCCACAGACTGGCGGAGCAGAAAGCCCGGTCTCCCATTGTTCTCCCACCTCACTTCAACATATCCTCCTCGGAGCCAGCACTCTTTGCAGAGGACATTTTTGTTGTACTCTTTATACCACTTGTACCCCTTTTTTTTTTTATACTAAACCAAATGATTAACGCAGGTTTATTTCGATATGCTCTAAATATGTTAATCGCATCTTTAAAAAAAGTCAAACCTACTTAAAGTGTTTACATGTGTTTTAAAAAACTGGTTTCAACCAAATCCATGCAACAAATAGTTTTTAGTGCATGTAAACATACCAAGTGGGTGTATAGAGGAATGTTGGGTTTAGGGTGGAATGTTGGGCCCTTCAGGGGTTTTGTGCATAGGATCCAAGAATTTAGTGCCACACCTCACTTTTTGACAAGCATGTTTTTGCAGGTTTTTAGTGACATAAATTGTACGTAATATCTCCAGGCTGACACCTTCGAGCAGCTGTTCCAGGTCTCAGATGCGCTGCCAGCCTGGCCGCTGCTGCTGCCCTCAGAAAACATTTCCACGGTGGTCATCGTGGACAAGAACGACCTCTCAGCTCTCAGCACAGCTTTGGTCCGCAACCCGCTGATGTCCCCGACTTCAGACCTTGTCTCCCTTCCTTCTTTTCTGGAGAGCAACACGAGCGGGTCGGCGGGTGACGTTCCCCCCACAGCGCCGGGTCTTTTAAACCCTCCCGGCCCGAAGATGGAGTTGCTGCTCGCCGATACCTCTCGGGGTTCAGCCCAGTCTTCGGTAACGTACTCCACGGTGCTGCTCACCGACCCCAAGCAGAAGCGACGGTCCATCCTCGACCAGGACGGCAGCGGCAGCAGCTCCAGCGACGAGGGCAACTTCTCCGCCAACAACTCAGACATTTCCGGCTCGTTCCCCGGCGGCCTGTGGGAGCTGGAGAGCTGTCACGGCGGCGAGTCGGACGACCCGCGGCGATCCTGCTCCTACAACTCTGTGGATGAACTTTCTGAAACGTCGGATCGAGAAGACGACGTGACAGAAGGAAAGGACTTGTTTTACTTGGGGACAGACTATCCGACTGAGGATGAGGCCGAGCAGAAAGAAGAGCTGCTGAAACACGCCATGTCCAACGGAGAGTCCACCGAACTTACTCCCGCGTCCTCCTGCGGCTTCCCACCGCTCTATCTGCCCCAGTTCAGAACTGCTCCTCACACCAGGAAGCTGGCAGATTAGCAAGCTCACACACAGCTTTGCATTACATCTCTTGTGTTGTGAACCGCGTCATCAGGAAAGACTTTCAAAGGGAAATCAGTTCCTGCGGACACATTGAGTGTCGAAAAGCTTTAAACGGTGTTTAACTCCATCAATGCTGCTATTTCTTGTTCAGTGGGAGGTAAAGACCCGCACTAATAGTACATGTTTTCTTGTAGACTAAAGGTACACTATATTGCCAAAAGTATTTGGCCACCCATCCAAATGATGAGAACCAGGTGTCCTAATCACTTGGCCACAGTGTATAAAATCAAGAACTTAGGCATGGAGACTGTTTCTACAAACATTTGTGAAAGAATGGCTGCTCTCTGTGATTCCCAGTGTGGAACTGTCATAGGATGCCATCAGTGCAACAAATCCAGTTGTGAAATTTCCTCACTCCTAAATATTCCAAAGTCAATTTTATTATAAGAAAAGTGAAGAGTTTGGGAACAACAGCAACTCAGCCACCAAGTGGTAGGCCACGTAAACTGACAGAGAGGGGTCAGTGGATGCTGAAGCGCATAGTGCAAAGACTTTCTGCACAGTCAGTTGCTACAGAGCTCCAAACTTCATGTGACCTTACAATTAGCCCACATACAGTACGCAGAGAGCTTCATGGAATGGATTTCCATGGCCAAGCAGCTGCATCTAAGCCATACATCATCAAGTCCAATGCAAAGCGTGGGATGCAGTGGTGTAAAGCACGTCGCCACTGGACTCTAGAGCAGTGGAGACGCCTTCTCTGGACTGATGAATCACGCTTTTCCATCTGGCAATCTGATGGACGAGTCTGGAGTCTGAAGGCTGCCAGGAGAAGGGTACATTTCGGACTGCATTGTGCCGAGTGTGAAATTTGGTGGAGGAGGAATTATGGTGTGGGGTTGTTTTTCAGGAGTTGGGCTTGGCCCCTTAGTTCCAGTGAAAGGAACTTTGGACGCTCCAGGATACCAAAACATTTTGGACAATTCCATGGGATGGCACTTCAAGTTCATATGTGAGTAAAGGAAGGTGGCCAAATACTTTTGGCAATATAGTGTATGTTACAATGGTTACTGGTGCGGATTAAAGGCTCGGGTCTCCTCTTTAAAAGAATTGTGACTAAAAGTATGCCAGAAAGCTAAAACCATTCATTCCAGTGAGTGGTTGTGTTTTTATAATCACATACTTTGTGTGGAAAATGTTCGCTTCACTGGCAAGATCCCAGGTCATGTTCTAAAGATAAGTTCGCTCATTGCTATTTAAAAAAGTACAGTATGCTGTATGCATACTAACTCTTGTCCTGAGTGACATTCGTGATTGTATGCTGCCGTCTCGTGAATAAAACACTATAATAATAGTATTAATACACTCACTGGCCACAGCATTAAGTCCACCTGCACAACAATGACATCTTACAAAAAACACGTTTGACAGATGATTGATTGTTGCATTGTTCAGGTGTATTTAATTTAAGTGAGTCTAAAGCTAGAAAAAAATATAAATAAAAATGCTGAAATATTATGAATTTCTGTTGTTGCACATTGGTATATTTTGTCTATTTTTCATGGTGATATTAAAGTATTTGTTATTAAAGTATTGTGTTTGTTTATTCAGTATATTGTACTCATCTGGTTTATGCCCACACTTTTGTTTTGTTAAGGTCAACAAAAGTTTGGCGTTGAACAACCCCAGTGTGTTTAAAATAACATTTGTAAGAGACATGCTGCTGCAATGAGACCACTCAACAGTAGTACTATTCTGCCACCTTGTGGTTACAAGAGGTAAACGCAAATGCATGCTTTTCTTTTCTTTTTTAAAGTAAAAGTGACCGTCACCGAGTTTTGATATATGTCCTCTATACTGTAAAAAAAAATACAAAATAAAAAACACAGAGGCTCCAGTTTTACACGAGGACCAATTTATTTTGTTTGTTTTCTAAACTCCGCTCCACCACAATGTGTCACCACTTCCGCTCTTAGCGCCTTCAAAATAAGAGCTCAAGGCATACACTGTATAATAGTTTATAACAGGAACTTAACGTCACAAAGAGGCAATTCCATAAAAACAGGTTACATAACTATTTTTTAAAGAGACAAGCGATAGAAAAAAATGAATGGATGGGCGCATTGGCGCCGATCTACATTTCTGCCAGTGGGTGCTCGGTGTGTGTATTAAATAAATAAATAAAAAAGACGATCAGCGAAATTAATATCCCATATTTTGTAAAACGGGCCAAACTTACCACACAATTAACTAAAACAAAATTGATTTTTAAGAAATTATTTTAAAGGTTGAAAGTTGCCATCAATCCCACGTGGGTGCTCGGCATTGTCCGTGGGTGCTCGGGCCCCGAAGCACCCACGGGATCGGCGCCTATGTGGGTGGGTATTGACCAAATATATACATGCAAGAAAATCTATAATATAACGTCGGAGTTATATGCTTTAATATGTATTTAGGTAAATATTTACAGTATTTCTAAATTTGGAAAACGAAAAATGGATGGACATTTTTTTTAAACGTTTTAAATTATATTCAGTACATGCAGGAATAAGTATTTTGATTGATTGATTGAGACACAGTACAGTACATATTCCGTACAATTGACCACTAAATGGTAACACCCGAATAAGTTTTTCAACTTGTTTAAGTCGGGGTCCACGTTAATCAATTCATGGTAAAGTGTCAATAATTCATAACATTGATTTTGATTCATTATTTTATGAAATAAAGCTACATGGCAGCTTTGTGTTATTAGTCAAGTTGAAACTTTTTCTTGTTTTTATATATTTATTATCTACTTTCTTACATAGTTTTTATATATTTAATATTTACTTTCTTACATTGTTTTTATATATTTAATATCTACTTTCTTATAGTTTTTACATATTTATTATCTACTTTCTTACATAGTTTTTTATACATTTAATATCTACTTTCTTACATAGTTTTTATATATTTAATATCTACTTTGTCTCATAGTTTGTATATATTAAATATATACTTTCTTACATAGTTTTTATATATTTAATATCTAGTTTCTTACATAATTCTTAGATATTTAATATCTACTTTCTTACATAATTTGTAAAAAGTGTTAAGGTTCGTTAAACTAAAACTTGTACAATAATATTTTGCAATATTTATATTCTTTCAGGAGCATTCAGATGATTGAAATTTCACAAGTTCCCTTTATGTGTTTTTTTGTTTCTGAAAATGAATCAGGCACTTCCATAGACTTCATATAGCCCGTGTTTCCTCATGCTCTTTCAGCATTTCCTCAAGCGTTTTAAGGAAAACTTCAGTAGAAGAGGACGCAAAACCGAATACTAGTGGCTTACCGAACACATACGAATACATCCTATGCAATGTGAAATTACCTCCAGTCCTCTGTAGGTGACGTCTGCAGGCCCGCCCACATTTTGGAACAAAAGTGGGTATTCCAAAATGCGCTGAAACTCGTTAGAAAACAAACCTAAAATCATTTTTGAGGGAATTTTACATGTAGACATAATGTTTAGGTCCAGAACTATGTGTTGTCAGCATTAGATTATAAAGATAGATTATAAAGGGCAACTGCACTTTTTTGGAATTTTGCCAATCCTATTGAGAGACAAGAACAGATACGTCTTTTTTACGTTCATTCTAACTCGTAAATAAACGTAAATGAAAGTCAGCTAACAATTGCTCAACCCATAAACCCACTAAAAACATGGAAAAAGTGCCAACAATACTCCATTTACATTTCGTGACCTGAGTATTGACCAAATATTAGTGATATTGTTAATATAAACCGCTAAAGTTAAGGACCCATTTTTTTTTTTGCGGTGCATTGATCACAGAGCGGTAACTAGTTTATGCTGCTATATTGACATCATCAGTTGGTGAGCTGCTTTCTCGCCTCTGAGCTTGTGAAAGTTTATTGTAGATTATAAATCATGCCTCTCGCCCTTGATAGTAGAACGTTTGTGGCCATAAAACAAGACCATGGTGAGAAAGACACTTTTTTTTTTAAACCTTTCGTGAGGATTATAATCAATCCTTCATCTAAAAGGGAAGGTATAAACATCCCGTCAGTCAGCATCCCAATTGCAACCTGATAGCACACGTAAAGCTGATCTACTAAACGTGTGCAAAGTGGATTGCGTCTCTTAAGTGAGCAAAAGAAGGCGTGCAATCCATTTTGTCATCAAAACGCCCACAAGACTGGGAGGAAAAAATGCAAATATAATCATTTAGCACGCGTAATGTGATTTATCAACACTCATCACCGTTTTGCAAGCACTATTTTGCGTTTTGTATAACACGTGTCGGAAGGACGTGCAAACTGACATTTCCACTCACGGTTGCAAGATCAGTGTTGGCGCTGCACAGACAGACGTGTGTGTGTCAACATTTTGGTGGTTGGTCAGAAATAAAAAAATATTAGCCATATCGTCTATTCAGCAACATCATTTCATAATTTTTTAGCTGCCAGAAGACTTAAAAGGCTGATAAAAAACAATGAATTTGATGCGTTTTAGTGTCCTTAAGTATTTTTTAGTGATGTTTGTTTTTTCCGCATACAATAAATGCTATTAAAATATTTATTATATGAAAAAAAACGTCTTTAAGTATGCATTTTTTTTGCATTTTGAGCGGAGTAAGTGCAAACACTTTCCAATGAGTGTACCTTTCGCTGTAAAAAAAAAAAAAGTGGTTTCCTTGTAGCTGCACTGCTTCTAAAATGCCTATAGAAAGTGCTACGTTTGAAAACAAAGCAAAACGCCACAGGTAGGAGCATGATGATTCCTCATTTAAATAAGGCGGCCTGCACCACTTTACACTTGCACACGCAGTTTTAGTAAATCGCACGCAACTAATAGTAGTACACACTGTTTTATAAATTGCACACGCAAGGTAATTGGATCTTAGTCAATCAGGCCTTAAGTGTTTGTTCCATTATGTTTGTTGTCTCTAAGAAGTCTGCCCTGAGTAGTAGTCAGTGGTTTTGTTGACGGAAAAAGCGAATGTTGTGATGCGTTTTTCAACTGAATACAGTATATGCTTAAAATGAGCAAAACACGTGAATATTACATGTTATTATGAATGTGACTGTTACTACATTAAGGTACAGTTAAAGTTAAAGTACCAATGATAGTCACACACACACTAGGTGTGGCAAAATGATTCTCTGCATTCGAGACCCATCACCCTTGATCACCCCCTGGAAGGTGAGGGGAGCAGTGGGCAGAAGCGATGGCCGCGCCCGGGAATCATTTTTGGTGATTTAACCCCCAATTCCAACCCTTGATGCTGAGTGCCAAGCAGGGAGGTAATGGGTCCCATTTTTAGTCTTTGGTATGACTCGGCCGGGGTTTGAACTCACAACCTACCGCTGAGTGGGTGTACGTCAATACTTTACTTTACAGTGTGTATATAAAATCTGGATGGAGGTGTTTTTTTTTTAGAGCTCTTCATATTGTAGGTACCACTTTATTTTTGCATAATTCCTGTGAGAATCCTGCGTGTGACTGAAGAGTTAATCTTTGTTTATAATGTATATTTTCTGCTGGATCTACTCTATTTTATGCTGCCCTTTTTTTTTGTTGCTGCAGCTGTTACATATACTATAATATTGTACATGGTAATTGGGATATGTTATATATTGCTTATATTATATAAAAATATAATATAATATAATAATAAAAATATATCAGTATACATGATATATTGTATATGTAATATGTAAATATTATATATATGTTATATTTTATATTGCTACTAGGGTACTGTGGAGGGGGGCGTGCCCTCCCGACCTGCAGTGAAACGGGGTGTGCCAGGACCGGCTTCGAGATCAGCGACAGGTGCATAGATGGTCCACCTGGGCCTGGTTATCTAATCACCTGTCGCTCTGTTAAAAGGCAGCAGCCAGAGAGGAAAGAGGTGTTGGAGCTGGGGAAGAGCGAGAGCGAGAGGCAGCCAAAATAAAAACATTTGCTGAAAAGCACCTGAGAGACTGAACTATTGAAAAATAAAACAGTGTTCTAAACCCTGAAACGGAACTGTCATGTCAGTGCTTGGTGGTCCGAGGAACCCGGAGGAGAGAAACCTCCACAAATTGTGGAGGTTTCTCTCCTCCGGGTTCCTCGGACCACACTTTGCAAATTGTGGAGATGTCTCTCCTCCGGGTTCCTCGGACCACCAAGCACTGACATGACAGTTCCGTTTCAGGGTTTAGAACACTGTTTTATTTTTCAATAGTTCAGTCTCTCAGGTGCTTTTCAGCAATTGTCTTTTTTTGGCTGCCTCTCGCTCTCGCTCTTCCCCAGCTCCAACACCTCTCTCGTCCCTGGCTGCTGCCTTTTACCAGAGAGACAGGTGATTAGATAACCAGGCCCAGGTGGGCCATCTACGCACCTGTCGCTGATCTCGAAGCCGGTCCTGGCACACCCCGTTTCGCTGCAGGTCCGCGGGCCACGCCCCCCTCCACAGGTACATTTTTAGTCTACCTTATACCTGCATTATCCTTTCCATCCTTACCCTTTCCACCCTTTGTAACTGAGCTACTGTGTGGAACAATTTCCCTTGTGGATCAATAAAGTTTGTCTAAGTCTAATGAGTGTAAATATCCAGGACTAGCTGCAGTGTGCTCAAACGACCACCAGGCTGTGAGCAGGTAATACCGTATCATCTCTTTCGGACTTAACAGGTCTTATCAGGTCGGAAGTGCATTTTTCATGCATTCTTCACTCACGCATAGGAGGACGAGAACGACTCTAATTACGATTTAGAGTACATAAAAATGAGAAAATATAGGTGTTCTTGTCTCTCATAAGGATTGGGAAGAATAGGCAAAATACCCCAAAAAGTGCAGTTTCCCTTTAAAGGAGCGTTGCTGTGCTGCATGTTTCAACCATGGGGAGGCGGAGGAGTTGCAGTCATGTGACCTTGCCCTAGCCTTCAAGGCCCTCTGAGCTTGAAGCTCCAGTGTTCACCATAGAAGGACACATGATGGTGCAAAGAGCTTCTGGCAAAGTCAGCAGGAAAAGGCCCGATGCCATGCTCGCTTCACATATGGTCATGGAAATAAAAGCTGTCAGAGAGCAACAAAAAAAAAAGCGGGGTTTGTTGTCATCACCCAGGCAGCCGTGGAGTTCAGGAATATTTCCCTGATCTGTCTGGAAAAGATTTTCACAGGATTCCAAACCTTGACACAAATGTTTCCAATCAAGCCAGTTTAAACGTAGTGAGCTTTTACACTTTTGAAATTCTTTCACGAACGCAGCAATTTTTCTTCAGTAGTAGGAATAAGATTATAAAGTTAAAGTTAAAGTACCACTGATAGTCACACGCACACTTGGTGTGGTGAAATTAACCCTCTGCATTTGACCCATCCCCATGTTCCAGCCCCTGGGAGGTGAGGGGAGCAGTGAGCAGCAGCGGTGGCCGCGCTCGGGAGTCATTTGGTGATTTAACCCCCAATTCCAACCCTTGATGCTGAGTGCCAAGCAGGGAGGTAATGGGTCCCGTTTTTATAGTCTTTGGTATGACTCGGCCGGGGTTGGAACTCACGACTAGAGATGTCCGATAATATCGGACTGCCGATATTATCGGCCGATAAATGCTTTAAAATGTAATACCGGAAATGATCCGTATCGGTTTCAAAAAGTAAAATGTATGACTTTTTAAAACGCCGCTGTGTACACGGACGTAGGAGAAGTACAGAGCGCCAATAAACCTTAAAGGCACTGCCTTTGCGTGCCGGCCCAGTCACATAATATCTACGGTCTTTCACACACATAAGTGAATGCAAAGCATACTTGGTCAACAGCCATACAGGTCACACTGAGGGTGGCCGTATAAACAACTTTAACACTGTTACAAATATGTGCCACACTGTGAACCCACACCAAACAAGAATGACAAACACATTTCGGGAGAACATCCGCACCGTAACACAACATAAATACAACAGAACAAATACCCAGAACCCCTTGCAGCACTAACTCTTCCGGGACGCTACAATATACACACCCCGCTACTCCCTACCCCCCCACCTCAACCCCGCCCACCTCAACCTCCTCATGCTCTCTCAGGGAGAGCATGTCCCAAATTTCAAGCTACCGTGTAATACTCTTCCATATCAGTAGGTGGCAGCCGGTAGCTAATTGCTTTGTAGATGTCGGAAACAGAGTGATGCAGCGTGCAGGTAAAAAGGTGCCTAATTCTTAAACCAAAAATGAACAAAAGGTGAGTGCCCCTAAGAAAAGGCATTGAAGCTTAGGGAAGACTATGCAGAACTAAACTAAAACTGAACTGGCTACAAAGTAAACAAAAACAGAATGCTGGACGACAGCAAAGACTTACTGTGGAGCAAAGACAGCGTCCACAATGTACATCCGAACATGACATGACAATAAACAATGTCCCCACAAAGAAGGATAAAAACAACTGAAATATTCTTGATTGCTAAAACAAAGTAGATGCGGGAAATATCGCTCAAAGGAAGACATGAAACTGCTACAGGAAAATACCAAAAAAAGAGAAAAAGCCACCAAAATAGGAGCGCAAAACAAGAACTAAAACACTACACACAGGAAAACAGCAAAAAAGTCCAAATAAGTCAGGGCATGATGTGACAGGTGGTGACAGTACACCTACTTTGAGACAAGAGCTATAGTGATGCATGGTTGGTTATGGTTTAAAGTCATATCCAACAATTGCGACAACACATTTTTACTGTCAACTGAGTTTCGTTTTGTAATGATTTCTGCTGGTGGTGTGCCTCCGCATTTTTCAACGCAAAAAATGTGCCTTGGCTCAAAAAAGGTTGAAAAACACTGGTCTACATAACATGTAATGGTGGTTCTTTGGTCAAAATGTTGCATAGATTATGTTCTACAGATCAACTTCAAGCCGCTTCCGGATGCGCCGTTTTGTGGGCGGTCTTATTTACGTGGCTCACCTTCGGCAGCGTCTTGTCCCCGTCATCTTTGTTGTAGCGGTGTAGCGTGCAAGGACGGGAGTGGAAGAAGTGTCAAAAGATGGAGCTAACTGTTTTAATGACATTCAGACTTTACTTCAATCAATAACGGAGCAGCATCTCCTCATCCGGAAACAACCACACAGGAAATGTGTCCCGTGACAAAACGTTCGACCGGAACTCTAATAACTAAAGTTCCTTGGGTGAATAATGTAAACTCACTACACCGGTATGTTTTAGCGCTCTCATGGCGAGTTTACTGACAGATATAAGTAAGACCTTTACACTACTTTATATTAGAAATGGCAACAGCGGAGGATGAATGTTCCATAACAAGAAGATAGAGAAAAAGAAGAAGCTTATCGACTACGGTGTCGGCAGGACCAAAAATTTTTCAGGATTTATGCAGATCCCAAATACACATCAGCAGGTACCAGAAGGTAAGAAAAGTTGCTTTTGCATAATATTGTCTTACCTTATACACACACTATAATAATACTTGTATGTTTAATGCGCCGACAATCCTTCAAGCGGTGCAACTTCATAGCTTACCAAAGTCGTACTAAAACATTTTGATAGATTTTTGAGTCCCATGTGTAATGTTCTATATTCTCAATGGAACATTTAAAATGTTGGTGTTTGTTTACTTGAGACCCATCATAGTGCAGTCTGCACGTATCTCTTATGTTTGACTGCCATCTACTGGTCACACTTATCATTACACCATGTACCAAATAAAATAGTTCGAGGTGGGTATCCTCCACCAAAATTATTCCTTACATTAGGCGCACCGGGTTATAAGGCGCACTGTCGAGTTTTGAGGGGGAAAAAAAGGATTTTAAGTATGCCTTATAGTCCGGAAAATACGGCAAGTGTGACATCATTCTTGCCAATTGGACAATAGACTGCACCCGGGGGGCCGGACTTCTCTTTACTATCAGTCTTCTTTTGTCTATTCCTCATAACCAGCGTCCACGTCCCCTACAGTAGACGTCTGTTTTTTTTTTGCCCATTTATTTTGCCTGAGCGCTCTGCTCTTTTTAAGCACTTTCTGCAAAGAAAGTAGCTGTGTTTTCCATTGCATTTTTTTCGCAAAATAAAAGCGACATTCCTAAAATTTCGACAAAGCGCATTTGTAGATGTTTCCATTAAAGAGTGTTTTGCAGTTATGAGCCGTAATTGAGCCGAGACTCCACTTTGAGGAAGATATTGCAGCCACCGCTGTGGGCGACTCGCCGTGATGTCTGTGATCGCTCGGAGGCAACGTCCTTACGGCCTCGCTCTCCCCGGCCCACCGATCGGAAGCGAGACCTAGACCACCCGTCTGCTCTAGTTGTCCTGCATTGGCGCCGCACCGGTTCGGGGTTTAAGTGACCTTGAAATGCAGAAAAAGTGTTTTCATCATGCTTTTGCGAAACACTTCATTATCGAAACGTCTCAAAAAACACCTCATGAGAGCGCAAACATGTTTTAGCGCTATTTGAGAGGTTTTTCAAAATATGAGTGTTTACCATTACCAGTTTCTTATTGCGATATTTAGTTTTGTTGTTGTTGTCCTGTCCAGCTACTCAGGTAAATCATATAGTTGATGTAGATGCCCATATCGGCTGTTCAGATTTACTTTACAAAAGAGAAGTGTGGGATACTTCTCTTGTTGCCTTATTTGCCCTGCAAAAAATGTTCTATAGAATTTCTAAAGAATATCTCTATAGAATTTCTAATGAACTTTAGGACCGAAGTTCTATAGAATTTCTAAAGAATATCTCTATAGAATTTCTAATGAACTTTAGGACCGAAGTTCTTTAGAACAGGATTCTAAAGAATGGTTCTATAGAACAGGTTTCTAAAGAATGGTTCTATAGAACAGGGTTCTAAAGAATGGTTCTATAGAACAGGGTTCTAAAGAATGGTTCTATAGATCTCCTCTAAAGAATAGTGCTATAGAAGAAAGTTCTAAAGAGTAGTTCTATAGAACAGGCTCCTATGGAATGGCTTTCTGTGGAATACGGTTCAGAATGATGTAGAAATGATTGGGCAGGCATTCTACAAAATCTGTGGTCTAACACTGGCAATGGAGAAAGACAAATATTGCAGTTGAATGAATGTTGACTTGTATTTATTATATACATGTAACTCAAATCTTGACGTAATAAATAAATGTCAGCAGCATAAATCAACATGATCACCGCGCTTCCCCGACTGTTAGAGACGGCTAGACGTCCAGCAGAATTTGTTTCTGAGGCCTTCTTTTTTTCCCATTTTCTGCGCAATGTTCAGTTTCACTCCAATGATTTTCTTTATCACATTTGCTTCACTTGAGGGATGGAGCTTCTTCACAAAATCTGAAAGATCAATAAAATATACCAGAATTAGTGTCTGCAGACACCAAGACACTAGCTGTCATGCAATGAGTTACACTATGGCATTTTTCAGCTCGATAAAGAGAGTGATGTCTATCATTTAATCAATGCAATGGATAGTCAACACACTGCATACATTGCATATCACGCGTTTCTATGCTGTAAGGCACTTGCACTGCTTGACGCACACAAAATCATATGTGGTGCAATCATGCCAGGCTTTACGAACTGCAACAAATCTGTATCAAATTCTGACAGTGCATGTACACTATTCATTAGCTATATAGAAAATCCATTCAGTGTGTGAA
Source organism: Nerophis lumbriciformis (assembly GCF_033978685.3). Taxonomy (NCBI): domain Eukaryota; kingdom Metazoa; phylum Chordata; class Actinopteri; order Syngnathiformes; family Syngnathidae; genus Nerophis; species Nerophis lumbriciformis. The sequence continues at coordinate 24,519,483 of NC_084561.2, read as the reverse complement.
ATATTTTTCAAATTATTTTCAGGATTTCACTTTCTTGTGAATCTTGTTGTGTACTTGATGGGTGTCCCCAATGGCGTTCGAACAATCACGAAAGTGCATTAATAGAATTCTAATAAAAATATTTAACTTCAATCTGATTGAAACCATATCCACATCGGGAAGGGGATCTGACACATTCCCTATCTAAAAGTCGTTCACTTCTCAACTTGCAGCAGAACTCACGGAAATTCCCGACGCTAGTTGTTAAATAGTAAGGCGGAGAATGCCGATATAAGATATCAAACGAGAAAAAGGTGTAGATATCCGTGCGCTGCGGTTTTTGCTTTGTCACTTGATGTTGGTTTCCGACGAGATCAAAGCTAATGTGACCACCCATGCCTATAAATCTGTCAAAACGAACATCTCGCAGTCAATTCATGGACCAAGCAGACTGGAAGCTATGGATATCTATACTTCATGCCAAACGATCACGGAACGACTTGGAGATAGGAAAAGGGTCAGATCCACTTCCCAGATGTGGATATGGTTTTAATCAGATTGATTTAACTTATACTCACCAATAATAGCAGACACTTTCTTGTCATCCAGTTTTGGTTTCTCATGCTTATCCTTAAAAGCATTGGATTTTTTTCCTGTCAAGCTGCTGTTGGCCAGCTCCTCTCTGGCAGAGCGACAGCAGGACGTCGAGCTGATAGTATTGTTGCCTGACGTGATAAGTCGTCCATCTTCATTAGCAGGCCAGGAAGTCCTTTAATAGAAAAAAGTACATTGTGATGCAGACACAATAAAAAAAAAATACATTAATAACATGAAGCTGGCGATATCCAAACCGCTCGGCTCTAACCCCAGCTATCATAATGTAAGGGTATTTTGATAGGAATCTTGTTCAAGTCAAGGGAAACATGGTAAGGAAGCAATCAAAGATGAAAAATATATATAACCATATATATTAATTCATCCTGACCACGCGAAGATTTAATATTTGTCGGTCAAGTATTAATCAGATATCCAGCTGAGACAAAATATCAAAAAGGAAGGGACGTAACTCTTGCTAATATAAGAGAAACACACAAAAACGGACGGACAGACAGACAAACAAACAAGTACCATATGTCCTCCCCTTATTTAGAGGGGAGGACATCACAACTTAGGATGTTGTATATGCAACAGTTCTGAAATTATCCCAAATCATAAATGGATTTTTATTGGAAAAAAGGGGCATAACTCTGGAAAATATTGTCCGAGACGACTCATTTTCGATAGGCTTCTTGTTACACTAAGATAAATAGATGTAACAAGTTTGGTTTCCGTACATGAAACGATTCTGTAAATATTGCGGTGACGGATGGACAGCCGTACATGACGACAATACCCGTAGGCCAAAGTTAGATGAAAATACAGTAATAAGAAAGTTATTTCATACATCGACATGTAAGCATATTTTCCATCAACCTATGATAATTACAATAACATACTTCTAGAATAAGAAAACCTACCTTCAACAACCCTCAATGCATCTCGAAGGGATTTGTTTTCCTCTCTCAACTGGAGGACTTCCTTCTTCAGGGATTCCATTTCTGTACATGTATCTTTCGGTGAAGTTCTTCCCAGCTGAAAATGTCAAAATAGTAAATCAAATGAAATAATTTGTATTATGATTAATTTGGGCGCTCATATGTTTTCCGGAAGCAATTTGTCCTGGATACGGCCCTGACAGCACCATATAAGTTTTACATGTATAAGCAACCTTGTAGGCACATTAATTTGAATATGCTACATGTACATGTAGCAGTAAGCCATTCACACAGTAGGCACTGTTCATCAGGTATTTGTAGTGTTATTTTCATATAAGTAAAAGTATAAACTTGTGTTTTAAACCAGTTGCCAGGGATGCAATTTTTACGTCCTCGATTTCAAATGAATGCTAGGCACTTGTGATTGTTTGCCTCGAGAGGGTGCTTTGATTAACCAATAAAATCCTATTCTATTCTATTCATGTACTCACAGCAGCAAGTTGGGCCTTCAATTGTGCCCGAGCATCATATCCCACAGCTGTACGGCTTACTTTCCTCTTTTTCTTCTGAAAAATCAAGATTAACAAGAAAACGTGTTCAGTTCTTTTATATGCCATTGAAGTGAAGAAATATGTTTGCAGAAATGATAGATTTTCGAGTACATGCAGAAAGTCTGTCAACACCTCAATTTGTCTTGAATATTATTCTGTCTGAGTTGGTCGAATTGAATCAAAATATTCAATAACTTTAAAGCCTACAATGAAACATGATTTGATTAACTTTTATGATAAAGAAAAACTGACAAGGTACTTCAAAAGTATGGGATTGAATCCTACAAAACCTCACACAGTTGAAACACCACTGAAATAGTGAGTGAGTGAATTAACGTTTAACGTCGCTTTCAACACTATTTCGGTCATATCGCGACAACACCGCTGAAATAAAAGTACCTGCTGTCTGTCAGATAGAGTCTCCTCAACACTTTCATCCTTGCTCTCACTGTCTGATGACCAAGACTTTGGCTGTTTGTTTCTCTTGCCTCTGCCATATTCCAAATCACCAGTAAGGGGTACATCCTTGCCATCCTGAGCGGCTTTCAAATATGGCGTCAGATCACGTGTGTCTTCTGTGTAAAAACAAATATGTGCCACATTAAGCTAAATTAAACTGTACAGTTAGTCATACATTTCAGCAGCAGATTGTTATCACTAAATTACTTTGGTATACCTACAGTTCTGATGATTCAGAAATTCACCTCAGCGAGAAACAAATTTCACCTTACTTTCCCTTATTTACAGGCTTACAGCCATATTAAAAAATTGTCAAGGTTAAGTCTGTACTATCATGACAATCACCTCAGCATTGCAGATTGAAACATTCAGTATACCAGGGCTGCACTGATGAGAAATTACTATCAATCATGGAAGAAAAAAAATTATATTAATTAAATTTAACTTTACATAAACAAAGTCGAAAGTTCAAGGTGTAAAACCAGAAGTACATTAAATATATATATATTAAATATATCTATATTTAATGTACTTCTGGTAAAACGTATAATTTTTACTGAATTGAATTGAAAAGTTTTCAACTGTTTATTAATTACCACCAAATCTCAGAATTCTTGCCACGTATTTGGTTTGTGACTGCTTCCTTCCTCCTGCTTTGTTGAGTGGCCATGGAACTTGGACTTCTTCATCACTGTCCCAATTTTCTCCATTCATCTTCTCTCGAGAACCGCTCGTGGTTAATATAATATATTTCGTCTCGATGATCATCCTCCCCTTGCTTCCGTTTGGCGACCTGACTGGGGGCCAAACTCCTTCTCTGTGTGATCACACAAGCCTGACGTTACAAACAATGGAGGGATGATAATAATAATAATACTAATAATAATAAATGAGGCTAGTTTTGCTAGCTCACCATTTCCGCCCGTGCCTCGAAGCTGCTGTTTGGCTCAACGTTAGCCCGCTTGTGACGTCTCGCATCGCGCCTAGAAGACCCTAAACCTAAATGTGATGTTTAAGCCAACAAAGTTAGCGTCAATGAACTCCGACGTGACTTGGGCAGCTTAGAAAGAGCGAGTGAAGTCAACATGGACGTTGTGGCCGCCATCACCAACTCAAACTGCCCGCGAAATCTGCTTTGCAACTACGGCAAGCGCGAAGGGGAAAAATAAATAATTTAAAAAAAAAGTTGATTTGAAACATATTCGCACTTATTAGTGTCGGATATGAGAAACATTGATACAACGCGATTATTACCAACTATACATGAATTTGGTTGTGATTGCAGCCTTAAAACAGTTTTGTTATTTAATAACAAAACGAGAGCAGTTCTATCTATCGTGTTTGGGGGGGGGGGGGGGTTGTAATGTTACGGCGGGAAAAGTAGTAAACTAAATATAACATTGAACCATGCTTTTGAAAATGTATACATTTAAATCCTGGCAAATACTGACTTTTAACAATATAAATTGTTACTTACATGAGTTCGGTAAAGTGTTTTCCTATTGGGCTCCGTGAAGAAACGTGTCTGGGCTTGTTCTTCCACAGCTGCATGCAGGTACGTGGGCGGGTCCTGACGTTTTAGGTCTGATTTAAACCTTTGAACTGAGTTTTGCTAAATCAATTTATGTTGGAAGTCCAATAAAATTAATTTTATCACATAAAAAAGTAAGTTACGAAAATATTCACACTTTTTACTTATAGATAACTCAAAAACTCTAAAAATAACAATAAATTGATTTATTGGAATAAATATACTTTTAAAAATAAAGTCTGTCGAAGTTCTGGGTGTCCGCCTTGAAATGACACCTCACAATTTTGAATGATACAAAATTAACATTTTCATAATTGAGGGAGACATCCTGCATTGTTCAAAAAACAAGCTCAAGTCTGGTGAATCAACTTAATGAGATTAATCAATGCTATGGTGATAGCGCTGCTGCCATTTTATAGAATTTTATTCCATGGAACAATCTATAGAACTTTCAGCAGATAAAGGATAATGTCTATAGAATTTCTGTTAGACATTCTATAGAATGCCCAGTTCTATAGAACAATCTATAGACCTTTCAGCAGATAAAGTAATGTCTATAGAATTTCTGTTAGACATTCTATAGAATGCCCAGTTCTATAGAACAATCTATGGACTTTTCATCAGATAATGTAATGTCTATAGAATTTCTATAGGATATTCTATAGAATTCCCAGCTCTATAGAACAGTGAAAAGACCTTCCAGCACATGAAGCTGATGTCTATAGAATTTCTATAGAATTTTGAATACAAATTCTATAGAATCTTCAGTTCTAAAGAAATTCCGACGAAATTCTATAGCGTTCTATATATTTCTATAGAGATTCTATAGAACATTTTTTGCAGGGTGTATTTTACTTTATTTAATGGATTTATATTATTATTTGGTGCAGCCGGCCCGGAGCTGGAGGGGATAGAAAGAGAAATAAAAGGAAGACAGAGGGGGAAATTGCGGGGACAAGAGGGGGATAAGACAGAGAGACAAAAAAAAACCCAACAACAACAACATAACCACATCAGCAAATAGGATATGTACAAATATGATGGTAAAAGTGACAGCAAAGAAGCAGTGAGTGAAATAAATAATAATACATAAATGACAATGAACATTTTTACACTACAAATGGAGCAATACAAATACCAATAGAAATAGCACTATTGATAATGAATAACAATAAATACCTCTATTATCGACAATACAGTTGTTTCAAATGCAACAACACATATATGTAATGATAACTTGAAATACGAAAGAAAGCAGATAAATTGAGGGGAAGAAAGAGAAGCCAGCTATATTAACCTTGTAGATTGTTATAGTAAGACTAGGTTAAGCTTTGTCAGTGTGCCAAGTGCTACCCAATTTCCAGTTAATATATGTTTGATGAAATGTGATTATGTGCATGAGTGTATGTACAAACGTATGTATACTTGTATATGTACAGTATGTGTATATGTATGTTTGTACAATGAGTGTATATGTACAGTATGTGTATATGTATGTTTGTACAGTGAGTGTATATGTACAGAATGTGTATATGTATGTTTGTACAGTGAGTGTATATGTACAGTATGTGCATATGTATGTTTGTACAGTGAATGCATATGTACAGTATGTATATATGTATGTTTGTACAGTGAATGTATATGTACAGGATATGTATATGTATGTTGTACAGTGAATGTATATGTACAGGATGTGTATATGTATGTTTGTACAGTGAATGTATATGTACAGTATGTGTATATGTATGTTTGTATAGTGAATGTATATGTACAGTATGTGTATATGTATGTTTATACAGTGAATGTATATGTACAGTATGTATATATGTATGTTTTGTACAGTGACTGTATATGTACAGTATGTGTATATGTATGTTTGTACAGTGAATGTATATGTACAGTATGTATATATGTATGTTTTGTACAGTGACTGTATATGTACAGTATGCGTATATGTATGTTTGTACAGTGACTGTATATGTACAGTATGTGTATATGTGTGTTTGTACAGTGAGTGTATATGTACAGTATGTGTATATGTATGTTTGTACAGTGAATGTATATGTACAGTATGTGTATATGTATGTTTGTACAGTGAATGCACATTTCTAAAGGTAAGAGAAACTCACCTACAGCACTTTAGCGTTTTTAAGAATACGCTGCAGAAATGTGAGTCACTCTAGTTTTATTAACTGAACACGTGGCCCACCAGTTGAATGATGAAAGAGAGAGGACCTAAGATGGAACACCACCATGAGTAAAGAAGTTTAACAAATGACTTGACAGCATCGGAAGTAAACAAGCTACAACAGCACCTTAGTAAATAAATCACATTATGAAAACAAAAAACAAAACAAAAAACTGTCAAAAAGGAGAGGACTTAAAGGGGTGCCTTGAGGAACGCCTTGATTATGTAAATACAAAGTTTGGACTTTTTCTATGTTTGTTAGTGTGACAGGTAGAGGGTGCTAGAACAGGTAGCCCTTTAGGGCCCTGGGGAGGCTATAAATAAGAGAGGAAACCCTGCGGCCTTCCCTTTGCCCCAAAGCCTGACTTGGAGTGTTTGGTGAGCACACCTGCTAGCTACTGGGTAGGTGTTGATTTTGCTTTTATTAGTTTTGTTTGATGTTTGCTACCACTACATTTTAATAATAATATACATACCCCTTTTATAGTGTGAACCAGAAACCAAATGCCCTGGTAGAAGTGTGGAGTTTTGTGCACACACACTTGATATTGTGGTAGGTGTAGCTTTTAGAATGACCTTTGTTGGGTTACTCCATTTTGATTATTCCATTTTACTAATATGTGCCCCCCTTTCACAGTGTGTTTCAGCTTTAAAGCTCTGGTTGTAGCCCTGAAGTGCACTGTGTGATTGGTGACCAGGAGCAGCGGTTTCAGGTATGGGGAACATGTCATTACAATTTCATACATGGTTGTTGCATTCAAACTTTTACTAGCCCTATAGCTTCCAGTTACCCGGTCAGTCTCCCCAGTCTGCAGTATTAGCTGGCAGGCCTGGTTTTAAAATGTATTGAACTTTATTTTGATAATGTGTATTTTTAGATTATGTTTTAGTGTACATTATTTTGTGTATTTGTTGAATTAAAGTTAAAGTACCACTAATAGTCTCACACACACACACACACACACACACACACACACACACACACACACACACACACACACACTAGGTGTGGTGAAATTACTCTCTGCATTTGACCCATCCCCTTGTTTCACCCCCTGGGAGGTGAGGGGAGCAGTGAGCAGCAGCGGTGGCCGTGCTCAGGAATCAATAAGGTGATTTAACCCCCAATTCCAACCCTTGATGCTGAGTGCCAAGCAGGGAGGTAATGGGTCCCATTTTTATAGTCTTTTGTATTTTGAATTGTATTGCTTTTTACTATTGTCATAACTGCCCACAGGAAGGAGTGCAATATATAGCGCACTATTTATCACTGTTTTTGCCACTGTAAACCATTAACCGTTTTATGTACCGTATTTTTCGGAGTATAAGTCGCACCGGAGTATAAGTCGCACCTGCCGAAAATGCATAATAAAGAAGGAAAAAAACATATATAAATCGCACTGGAGCATGGCCAAACTATGAAAAAAAAAACTGCGAGTTATAGTCCGCAAAATACGGTACTTATTCGGGCCACGTGCAATGGTGTGAGGGTTATAGGCGTACAGGCTTAGCCTAAGTCAGATTGATTGCATATTTGCTTTATGGTTTGTTTTATTTGAATTCATTATACTCTTACCTATCATTTGATGATTTGGTTATACACTATTACCGGTAGTTTGTGTGCTGTGGACTTGCAGTGGATGGCCTGGCCCCTATTGGCCTTCAGGCAGGAGTCGGCAACCCAAAACGTTGAAAGAGCCATATTGGACCAAAATTGCAAAAAACTAATCGGTCTGGAGCCGAAAAAAATGAAAAGCTGTATATATGTCTTATAATGAAGGCAACACATGATGTAAGTGTCTATATTAACTATAATAGCCTACTATCAAAATGATTGTGTCGCAGGCTGAAGCAAATCTTTGTTGACAGAAATGTTGAAATGTAATATTTATTCTACACATTTTTACAACATTAGAAACCATTAGTAAATCAGAAGCTACTCAGAAGGTGAGATAACTCCTGGAAATTACTGGCTTTTAATGGTCAAATGTATAGATGTGTGTCCAAGTTAAATCTTTGGCAAGCTAGGTAATCTTTGCTGTGGCCTGGAACAACATAATAATAATAATAACTGGGATTTATATAGCGCTTTTCTAAGTACCCAAAGTCGCTTTACATGTAGAACCCATCAATCGTTCACACCTGGTGGTGGTAAGCTACTTTCATAGCCACAGCTGCCCTGGGGTAGACTGACGGAAGCGTGGCTGCAATTTGCGCCAACGGCCCCTCCGACCACCACCTATCATTCATCATTCAATTCACCGGTGTGAGTGGCACCGGGGGCAAAGGGTGAAGTGTCCCGCCCAAGGACACAACGGCAGCGATTTTTTTTGGGATGGTAAGAGGCGGGGAGCGAACCTGCAACCCTCAGGTTTCTGGCACGGTTGCTCTACCCACTACGCCATGCCGCCCCAACATGGCATACAAACTATCTGAAATGCAGCTAATATTACATACAGATAATGTGCCATGAGACATGCAAAACTAAATCATATACAAAAAGGATAAGTAAAGGATATTAAATTAGCTCAAATATACCTACAAATGAGGCATAATGATGCAATATGTACATACAGCTAGCCTAAATAATGTTAGCATTGATTAGCTTGCAGTCATAAACTGACCAAATATGCCTGATTAGCACTCCAACAAGTCAATAAAATGAACAAAGCTCACCTTTGTGCCTTCACAATTAGAATTAAACTTTGGGTGGACAAAATGAGACAAAGAAGGAGCGGAAGATTTTACATATAAACAAACATGTAAAAAAAACACAGTCCACACTACGGTGAGTTCAAGAACTGCCAAAATTAGTAGAACAAAATGATGTTCACCAAATGCTCTCATCAGTGAACCATACACACAATCATATTAAACAGTAGGCTTTGTAACAATTGGGAAGGCTTGTGTTGTTTGTCCTCAAACAAAAAACATACTTAAACAAAAAAATATTTTCCCCCCATCTTTTTCTATTTTCAATAATTTTTAAAAAATGCTCCAGGGAGCCACGAGGACGGCACTAAAGAGCCGCATGTGGCTCGAGAGCCACAGGTTGCTGACTCCGGCCTTAAGCCTTCTGACTAGGCCCTACCATCAGTAACCCTTTCTGGCCTAGCCTCCTGGGTAGCCCTATCCCTACTAGCCATTGCCCGTTGACCTACGCTGCAGCCCATCAAACTTTATGTGGTAAATCCTCTACACCAGACTCCTCCTGTGGTAATTGTTATTTCTGTATTAAATTAATAAAATTGTTCCTTAGATTTATACATCAGCCTCTGTCGTCCTGGTCATTCTCGACAGCTTACGTGGGGATATTGCCCTGGTCTAGATATTAGTAATTCGCTATAGGATTTCCTCATCCTTTCAATTGAGGGTGGTGTTGTCTTCTAGGACAGTGGTTCTCAAATGGGGGTACGCGTACCCTTGGGGGTACTTGAAGGTATGCCAAGGGGTACGTGAGATTTTTTTTTAATATTTTAAAAATAGCAACAATTCAAAAATCCTTTATAAATATATTTATTGAATAATACTTCAACAAAATATGAATGTAAGTTCATAAACTCAGTGAAGCACAAGCTCAGGTTTATCACTAAAATGTCTGTCAAAAAGAACTGTGAAAAGAAATGCAACAATGCAATATTCAGTGTTGGCAGCTAGATTTTTTGTTGACATGATATTGATGTTAAAGATTTATTTTTTTGTGAAGAAATGTTTAGAATTAAGTTCATGAATCCAGATGGATCTCTATTACAATCCCCAAAGAGGGCACTTTAAGTTGATTACTTCTATGTGTAGAAATCTTTATTTATAATTGAATCACTTGTTTATTTTTCAACAAGTTTTTAGTTATTTTTATATATTTTTTTCCAAATAGTTCAAGAAAGACCACTACAAATGAGCAATATTTTGCACTGTTATACAATTTAATAAATCAGAAACTGATAAAATAGTGCTGTATTTTACTTCTTTATCTCCTTTTTTCAACCAAAAATGCTTTGCTCTGATTAGGGGGTACTTGAATTAAAAAAATGTTCACAGGGGGTACATCACTGAAAAAAGGTTGAGAACCACTGTTCTAGGACATAGTGTACTTCGTTTAGGTCACATTAGCAAGGTTAAAATGTCAACACAAGGATCTGCCGATGTGTCTACAGTGGTCCAAGTTCCTCTATACAACAGGAGCACTCTAGTGTTTTTAGGAATTTGCTGCAAAAATGTTTGTCTCCCAAGTTTTGAACTCAACTCAGGGTTCCATTTAAGGTCCTCTCTTTTTCATCATTTGGGCTATTCACCCGGTGGCCCACAAGTTCAGTTCAGAAAATCTGGAAGAGACTCATTTCAGATTCTTAAAAACACTAGAGTGCAGTCATAGAGATGATCTTTGACTCGCTTTTTGGCAGAAGGTCCTTAAAAACAGCAGGGCACTCCTGTAACTGAAAAACTAAATAGACCAAAATCACATATCTACCGTAGAAGACGCTAGTAATAATAACAGTGAAGGGAGAAGTCCGGCTCCCTGGACCTTAGCTTTCTGATAATGTGGCCCCCTATTTAGGTAATTATCACTGATACGGACTGATTGAAACCATTGCATTCAACCTGTTATCAATGATTGATATACTTTTGTATTTTGTAAGATTTTTGCACATGGATTGTTCCGTGATTGTGATACACTGATCTTCAAACTTAAAAGAGTGTCAGCGCTCATCCGTCAGGCTGTTAATGGGAACCAAGGGAAGGATTTAGCAGCTTGACATTGTAAATCCTTCATTGATCTCCTGACATTAATTCATGCAGCGATCATGACAGGCTTTAGCTACTGATGTTTATCCACGCAGGCTTTGAAGGCCTCACCATTTGGGCTAAAGGTCAGATTGTGGCGAGTTCACCACAGAGCTCCACAACCACAAAGGAAATGGGGGGAAATCTCCTTCTCTGGTTCTGAGCGCCTGCGGTCCCTCGTTCAGTAAACAGAGAGCTTTGGTTGCCTGGCACCGTGCTGCTTCATGCTGGACACACTTTGGCTCCCAGGGAATGTAAATCCTCCCGCTCTGTAATCTGTAATCTTTGCTCAAACTTTGTTGAGAAATGTATCGTTACGTTCAACAGAACAAGGGAGAAAACAGACGTTTGACGAGTGCTGTGAATTCACATAATTAGTGTTGCATGCAGAGGCTTCCCTCTTTTGGGAGGCTGAGGGAAGTTTTCGGATGGTTTTAGTCAAACATGGACATATTTTCCTTGACATTCTATCAAATATCTCATCCCAGAAAGGTTTGCTCAAGAGAGCAGAGTCACAAGCTTTGGTCATACACGATCATTTCTTATACTTTAGTACACCTCCCTTACTGGTGTTTCTCCCCAAGTTACTCTACATTTGTCCTCAACAGACCTCGGTCCTGATTAATTTGACTTAAAAAAATCAGTATTTATAGTGTTAAAAAAAATCAGTATTTATAGTGTTAGTATAAGTGTTTGCATTGGTTTGACAATTTAAACATACAACTAGTGTTTTAACACCATACTTTTATGATATTGGCACGACGCATTGAGAGTGACACTACACTTTGAGAGTGACACTACACTCTATGAGAGTGACACTACACTTTGAGAGTGACACTACACTCTATGAGAGTGACACTACACTCTATGAGAGTGACACTACACTCTATGAGAGTGACACTACACTCTATGAGAGTGACACTACACTCTATGAGAGTGACACTACACTCTGTGATAGTGACACTACACTTTGTGATAGTGACACTACACTTTGTGATAGAGACACTACACTTTGTGATAGAGACACTACACTTTGTGATAGTGACACAACACTTTGATAGTGACACAACACTTTGATAGTGACACAACACTTTGATAGTGACACAACACTTTGATAGTGACACAACACTTTGATAGTGACACTACACTTTGATAGTGACACTACACTTTACGAGAGTGACACTACACTTTATGAGTGACACTACGCTTTAATATTGTGACACTACACTTTGTGGTAGTGACACTACACTTTGTGGTAGTGACACTACACTTTGTGGTAGTGACACTATGCTCTATGGTAGTGACACTACGCTTTATGAGAGTGACACTACACTTTGTGATAGTAACACTACACTCTATGAGAGTGACACTACACTCTATGAGAGTGACACTACACTCTAAGAGTGACACTACACTCTGTGATAGTGACACTACACTTTGTGATAGTGACACTACACTTTGTGATAGAGACACTACACTTTGTGATAGTGACACAACACTTTGATAGTGACACAACACTTTGATAGTGACACAACACTTTGATAGTGACACAACGCTTTGATAGTGACACTACACTTTGATAGTGACACTACACTTTGATAGTGACACTACACTTTATGAGAGTGACACTACACTTTATGAGTGACACTACGCTTTATGAGAGTGACACTACACTTTAATATTGTGACACTACACTTTGTGATAGTGACACTACACTTTATGAGTGACACTACGCTTTATGAGAGTGACACTACACTTTAATATTGTGACACCACACTTTGTGATAGTGACACTACACTTTGTGGTAGTGACACTACACTTTGTGATAGTGACACTACACTTTGTGATAGTGACACTACACTTTGTGGTAGTGACACTACACTTTATGATAGTGACACTGCGCTTAATGAGAGTGACACTACACTTTGTGATAGTGACACTACACTTTGTGATAGTGACACCACACTTTATGATAGTGACACTGCACTTGTATGATAGTGACACTACACTTTGATAGTGACACTACACTTTGATATTGACTCTACACTTTGATAGTGACACTACACTTTAATCATAGTGACACGACACTTGTATGATTGTGACACTACACTTGTGTGATTGTGACAATACACTTTGTGATTGTGACAATACACTTTGTGATTGTGACAATACACTTTGTGATAGTGACATTACACTTTATAATAGTGACACTCCACTTTGATACACTTGGTGATAGTGACATTACACTTTATGATAGTGACACTCCACTTTGATAGTGACACTACACTTTTATGATATTGAAACTACACTTTTATGATATTGAAACTACACTTTATGATAGTGACACTACACTTTTATGACAGTGACACTATACTTTGATAGTGACACTACACTTTATGATGGTGGCACCACAAACTGTAATATTCCGTAAAAGGCCAGCAGTCCAGTATAGTCGAAACATGGTCTTTCTTGTCCTTGTCAAAAGTCTAGCAGCTGCATTTTGCACCAACTGCAATCTTTTAATTCTAGACATGAAGGGATCCAAAAATGAAAGGTTACAGTAATCAAGACGAGACGTAATGAAAGCATGTAAAATGATCTCAGCATTATAGGTGGACAAAATTGTGATTTTTAGCGATATTAAGAGGATGAAAGAAGGCTGTTTTAGTAATAATTCATATTCTTAATGTGCAGCTGAAACGGGAGAGTTGGATCGAAAATGATGCCGAGAATTTTCATGCATTCACTTTGGACAACTGTTTTAACTGTCGAAATTTAGGGTGGGTAGTGTCTGGTGTCGAGCAGGGCCGATAATCATCTCGGTTTTCTTGGAATTAAGATGCAAAAAGTTGCTAGACATCCATGTTAAATAGTCATTAAGACCACGCCTCAAGATGACTATCGTGTTGGTCAGCTTTAGGGGCATGTAGAGTCGGGTGTCATCAGCATCACGGTGAAAACTAATACCGTATTTGTGTATGATCTCACCGAGCGGCAGCATATAGGTACTTGAAAGTACAGGGTTGAAGAACTGAACCTTGTGGATCTCTGCAAGTGACCTTAACAAAGGTCACGTTGTTATGGGATACCCAATATATTCTTTCAGTGAGAAAGGCGCTAAACAAGGAAAAAGGTAAGTCTGATATAATGACAGGTGATTTGATGCGTTCTAATAGAATGTTTTGATCGACGGTATTGAGGGCAGCACAAGCAGCAGCATCACTGATGACGCATCGGCATCCAATGTTATTAACAAATCATTGGTCACCTTTGCGAGGGCCATCTACGTAGAGTGATTTGCCCTGAAACCGGACTGAAAGGGTTCACAAAGCTTGTTAGACGCCAAGCGTTCATTTAGCTGCTCTGCTACAATTATTTTGAGGATTTTAGAGATAAACGAGAGGTGTGACACCGGCTGGTAGTTTAGCAGGAGGTCAGAGAGGAGGTTGGGTCTTCTAAGCAGAGAATGAATATAGCGTGAACTTTCGTCTGTTGTCCCGGTGACGTCACTTCCTGTCAGTTAAGCAGTGCTTTCTTTGGCGGCTGTGCACGGTGCTATTTTGTGTGCTTCTTTAAATGTTATTTTTAGTCCTTCTCCAACGTAGTTTTAGTCGTATTGAATTATCCAAAGCAGTGTTTTTCAACCTTTTTTGAGCCAAGGCACATTTTTTTAATTGAAAAAATGTGGAGGCACACCACCAGCAGAAAACATTAAAAAATTAAACTCAGCAGCTGATATTGACAATAAAAAGTTGTTCTCGCAATTGTTGGGTACGACTTTAAACCATAACCAAGCATGCATCACTATAGCTCTTGTCTCAAAGTAGGTGTACTGTCACCACCTGTCACATCACGCTGTGACTTATTTTGAGCTTTTTGCTGTTTTCCTGTGTGTCATGTTTTAGTTCCTGTTTTGCGCTCCTATTTTGGTGGCTTTTTCTCTTTATTTAGTGTTTTCCTGTAGCAGTTTCATGTCTTCCTTTGAGCGATATTTCCCGCATCTACTTTGTTTTAGTGATCAAGAATATTTCAGTTGTTTTTATCCTTCTTTGTGGGGGCATTGTTAATTGTCATGTCATGTTCGGATGTACCCTGGACGCCGTCTTTGCTCCACAGTAAGTCTTTGCTGTCGTCCAGCATTCTGTTTTTGTTTACTTTGTAGCCAGTTCAGTTTTAGTTTCGTTCTGCATAGCCTTCTTGCGGACTATAACTACTGGTTTGCAAAAAATATTTTTAACCCAAATAGGTGAAATTAGACAATCTCCCACGGCACACCAGACTGTATCTCGCGGCACACTAGTGTGCCGCGGCATAGTGGTTGAAAAACACTGATCCAAAGCATCTACTCTTTTTATTTTTCACACTTTATTCCTCACTTTCAAGCTAGCTTAGCTTTAATGTGCAAGCCCGGGCCACCACCATTTTGAAGAGGGCAAGAGTTTTGACACCCGTGAAGGAAAAAAGGTGAGTTTGACTTTGTGCACTTCATGCACCCTGCCAGGGCCGGCCCGTGGCATAGGCCGTATAGGCAAATGCTAAGGGCGCCGTCCATCAGGGGGCGCCACGCCAGTGCCACAAATGTTGGAGGAAAAGAAAAAAAAAAAAGAAAAAAGTTGGCACTATTATTTCTAAATGCAAAAAAATAATCCCACGTTAATTAAAATGCAAAGTAAAGCCTATTTAATAGAAACATTATTTGTTACAACATCACGCCCCCCCCCCCCCCCCCCCCCTGTTACAGAATGTGATAAAAACCTGGCTTTTAGCATTAAGCTAATGTTACATGATTCGGCAATTGCTAATCAATACATAGCTAGTTCTGTTTTAACGTCGGGTTAATATTGTGGAGGGGGCTAAATTGTTTTGGAAAATAATAATGTAACGTTAGGTAATTACAGTACTCCCACCCAGAGGTGGGTAGAGTAGCCAGAAATTGTACTCAAGTAAGAGTACTGTTACTTTAGAGATTTATTACTCAAGTAAAAGTAAGGAGTAGTCACCCAAATATTTACTTGAGTAAAAGTAAAAAGTATGTTGTAAAAAAACTACTCAAGTACTGAGTAACTGATGAGTAACATACACACACATATATATATATATATATATATATATATATATATATACACACACACACACACATATATACATATATATACACACACACATATATATATATATATATATATATATATATACATATATATATATATATACATACATTGATATATACAGTATATAATTTATATTTATTTTTTTGCCGTTTTTGTTTACATGTTAATAGTGTTTTAATGAATATACATGCATGTTTAACACATATAGATTCCTTTCTTTCATGAAGACAAGAATATAAGTTGGTGTATTACCTGATTCTGATGACTTGCATTGATTGGGATCAGACAGTAGTGATGACAAATGTCCACGTTTTCAAATGGAGGAGAAAAAAAGTTCCTCCTTTCTGTCTAATACCACATGAAAGTGGTTGGTTTTTGTTATCTTATATGTCCAGCTTCCATTTTCGTTTTTATACACTTTACAAGAAATACATTGGCGGCAAACTCCGTAGCTTGCTAGCTTGTTTGCGCAGGCTTTCGGAGACTCTTATTTTGAAAGCGCAGGCGCGATGGAGCGGCACTTTTATTGTGAAGACAGGAACTGTGCAGTCAGTCTTTAGGCTTTTGACGGTGTGTACGGTTGAAATAAAAAATGGTCTATTTTCCTTCACACTTTTGATTGATTGATTGGAACTTGTATTAGTAGATTGCACAGTACAGTACATATTCCGTACAATTGACCACTAAATGGTAACACCCCAATAAGTTTTTCAACTTGTTTAAGTCAGGTCATGTGACCCCTGGCTCTGTTTGATTGGCCCAACGTCACCAGTGACTGCATCTGATTGGTGGAACGGAGTGAACGTCACCAGTGACTGTATTTGTTGAAACGCAGGCACTATGAAGGTCTGTCTGACAGACCAAAACAAACAAAGCGTGCATTAACAGATCGATAAAAATTAGTAGCGAGTAGCGAGCTGAATGTAGATAAAAGTAGCGGAGTAAAAGTAGCGTTTCTTCTCTATAAATATACTCAAGTAAAAGTAAAAGTATGTTGCATTAAAACTACTCCTAGAAGTACAATTTATCCCAAAAGTTACTCAAGTAGATGTAACGGTGTAAATGTAGCGCGTTACTACCCACCTCTGCTCCCACCTTACATTCCTCAGGGACATTTGTATTAGATCTTTTAAGCAGGTGTTTTTATTTACATTGTTATTGCCTTCTGGTTAGCTAATGTTTGCCCTGTAGGTAATAGTCACTTTTCCACCCCTTTATATATTAGGTATAGTTGTAAGTAAAAAAAAAAAAAGGTCAAAGACAAAGCTATTCGGTTTCTTGTGAGTATATACACTTCACTGCCGATGTGGGGGGGCGCCACCTAAAATCTTGCCTAGGGCGCCAGATTGGTTAGGGCCGGGCCTGCACCCTGCTCATGGAAAGGTTGTATCTGCTAAGGGGACGTGTCAGCCAGCTACAACAGAGTAACAACATAACTTTAGACGTCGCAGACAGACATTCTAGCGTTAGCCCGGTTAGCATTAGCACTAAGCGGCCTGTTAACTCCGGTGAGCCGGTAATAATGCATAATAGATTTAGCTTGTTAGTTAGTCCAGTACACTACAGGTCACCACACTTCAATTATAGACGACTCCATCACCTAAACATAGTAAACCAGCCACACTATGTGTATTTCCTGCAACCGTGTGTGGAACTGTCAGTTTGTTGGGGCCTGGCCCTACCAGATAGCGCTATTGAGCACTATGCAGGCTCAAAATAACTGTGGATATAATTAGTCTTCTTTATACAGTAATAATCTATAACATATTATTTTATCAAGGATAATATTTAATGAATACCAGTTATGTTACTAAGGCACTTTTGTGGCTCAAAATAACTGGATATAATTAGTCTTCTTTATACAGTAATAATCTATATTATTTTATCAAGAATAATATTTAATGAATACCAGTTATGTTACTGAGGCAATTTCGTTATAAACATTTATGCATAATACATAGTCTTTACCAAAGCCAAGCTCAATGGCCTATTTCTCTGAAAAGGACTGAAATGGCGCTTGTTAGTGATGAGCCACTAAAATCATTGTGCGCATGTCCAAAACTGCTCTCAGTAGATGGCCTTGGGGCCCAGTTAACATGTGCCCAAAGCCGAAATCATCCAATCAATATATCGGAATGATATACGTGACGTCCAGACGTAATCAACACGCTCAGCTTTGGTTGGTTTTTACCGGGAGCAAAAAGACAATTAAAAACAAACCAACAATAAGAATGAAGTAGATTCGTTGATAAAGGGTACATTTAACACTAGAAATTAAACGTTTGGGACCGCATCAGCCGGTGTATTTTAACATTGTTCAAACAGGAAAGGACAAAACTCGCTCCTTCAACCCCAAATGGTTCAAAAGAAAAACGTGGCTAACTGACTGTGTGGTCATCATGCACAGCTTCAAAGACATTGTGAGTCGACCGAGAGAAAAAGTGGATGACATCGCTCGAGAGAGAGGCAGTGCTGAAGAAACGCAGGAGAAAAACACTGCGGCAGTTATGAAGGAATCTTGTGATATCGTAGTTGCTCAAGTAGAGGAGAGATTTTGCAAGAACGATCACATTATAGCAGCACAGCTCGTGGACAGCACACATTTCAGTAAGTTCAGCAAACCATTTCCAAGTACTGAATTTGAAGCAGCAAATAAAATCTGACACAATTGGGAATAAAGTCAAGCTAGAAACTGAGCAGGAGTCCCTTTGCAGTCACTGAGTTGCATGCTGGCAACACTCTGTCACAGCTGAGTCTCAGGCCATGTCCACACGAACACGGATACTTAATAAACACATACATATCTCTGCGTTTAGGCCTCTTGTCCACACACAAATGCATACTTTTGTCTTTTAAAAAAGCAGACTTTTGCAAACGCTGGCCAAAGTGTAGAGTTCCAGAACTCTCCGCTTAGCGTATGTGTGTGTACGGCACAAACGGAGACTTGTGACGACGGTTGTGCGTCATTTCCAAAGCTCAACAACACTGCCTTGCTGCCTTTAAACACACTATAAGAAGACTTACTGTATGTTTGAATGTAAACATGCTATTTTCCCTCTACATTAATAAAAAAGACACATCAAAATGGGCTTTGCGACACTCCTGCCAGCACTGACAGTCAGTTGTTTTGGATACCTGATGGGACAAGCAAGACTTTTTGCTCTGTGTCATAAGAAAGGTGAAACATTATCCTATGTTTTTAGTCCTTATTTAACGACAGATCATGAATTTAACTTTGATGTAACCGCACGCGCGTAAAAACAAACCAAGCAACTACAAAAAAATATGATGTAGCGTCGTCTTTGTAGTGTGTACTGATGTTAAAGACAATATACACTCCATTGCACATGTACTCTATCACGATACCGATTTTTAAATGCTTCATATTTCCACGCGAGTTTTGCAGCGGTGCACGTCTGTGGCGCTTGAGGCACTTAAACATGGTTTCCTTGACTCGTTAGTGCATGCTGATTTTATAAATAATGCACACTTCACTGTACATGTAATATATCACCATGTTGTAATTCTATCAGAGTTGGGTTTCAGCAGCACAGGCCTGCATGTGTGCTTTAAACGCAAAAAAAAGATTCATAATGTTCCCAAGGCTCTGTGTAAGTGCAGGCTGGTTTTAAAGATAATGTACATGTCATTGTATGTCTAGTATATCAAAATAAACCTAATGGGAGGTGTAATGCCACTAGGTCAGCAGTTGCTGCTTTTTTCAGGCTTTATTGGACAAAATGTGCATGACAGCAGGTGTATGCGTTTGTGTGTAGACAGAGACACTTTTGAAACTATACTTGTGTGGATGGAGATCATTTTTTAACCTTAAATATGCATTTTTTATACTCCCAGTGTTTGAGTGGACATGGCCAGAGAAAAACTTTCCAACACTGAAGAGGATCAATACATTTACAAGAAACAACAGGGTAGCAGAGATTAAATGCACTGGCTTTGTTGTCCATTGAAAATGAATTAATTCATGGATTATTGGTTGGCGGGTTATTGACAAGTTTGCCCAGATGAAATATCGATGTACAACCTTTCTATTCAATAAATCAACAACAATGGTGATTAACGTTTTTTTTTTTTGAACCATTCAAATGTTTTATTCATAGCTTTAATTTGAAAGGCTATGAATGAAAATGGATTGGGGTTTTGCATTTAATTGGAATTTATTTTGTAGGCTTTGCTGCTTGTGGATGTAAAGTGCCCACTCAACTTTTCATGCCAGAGACTAGGGCTGCAGCTAACGATTATTTTTCTATCGATTAATCTATAGATTATTTTTTCGATTAATCGGTTAATCTATAGATTATTTTTTTCGATTAATCTATAGATTATTTTTCCTTTTACCGATTATTTTTTTTATTTAAAATTAAGATGAAAAAAATTAATTTAGGCCAGTTTTTTCAAAAGGCATGGCTTTTATTTACAAAAAAAAAAAGTATGGCCACTCAGTCAACATTGAAAACATGGCAAAACATTCTGTAACACTGTAAACATTTGTGCCAATCTAAATATTCTGGAGCACTGTAAACATTAAGTATTGCTTTTAATATGTGCAAAATAAACATCCAGTCCAACACAGTACACTATAACCAATTCTACTCATTCCAGTGAGTGACTAACAGTTGTAATGAAGAAAGGTTAGCATGTCTACATGCTCTGGGGTGAGGCTGGTTCTTTTCTTGTTTACAATATTCCCAGCAGCTGAAAATAGGCGCTCAGAAGGGGTCGATGTGGCTGGAACTGAGATGTAAGACCGAGCCAGCATTGCCAGATTTGGAAACCTTGCCTGATGTTCGTTCCACCATTTTAATGGGTTTTCATCCTTGGAAATGGGGGATTCTCCAAAATAAGACACTAACTCGTTTCTGACCATTTCAGCATCATTACTGTCATTGTTGTCTTCCTCATTGTTGCTGAGTTCATCTGAATCTGAGCCAAGAAGTGTGTCTAGTAAAGATACAGGCCGCCTGTCAGCATCTGGTCTTTCCACTTGCATTGCTGTGCCCTGTTGAGCGTGTGTCTACTTTTCCCTTCTTTTCTCCTCCAGAACTATTGCATGCAGCTTGTATTGAACTTTTAAACACTCATCTGCAGTCAGGAATTTCAGCTTCCTGAATCGTGGGTCAAGTGCAGCTGCTAATATGCACACATTTGGTCCATCATCTTTGAATGTGGTCTCGGCTTCCCACCTGGATGTTATCTCACGTGCAGCAGTGACCTGGAAACACTTGATTGATGCATTTTCAAAAGCAGTTTGTGTAGCCTTCCGAAGCCCTTTGACCAGCAGAGGGACAGCGGAAACTGTTACATAAGATTCTCCACTCAGGTACACAGTTGCACATTCAAAAGGTTTCAGAACTTGTTCAAGTTCTTCAAGCAAGCTCCACTGGTCAGCATTAAGATCCAGAAAATGCTTCCCTCTTTGAGTGACCTCCGGATCTGACAGAGTTGCTGTTATTGGCCACCTCTGCTCAAGCAGGCGACTAATCATGTAAAAGGAACTGTTCCATCTCACAGACACATCTTGTATGAGGCTGTGGTCTGGAGAACCCATTTGTTTTTGCTTAACCTTTAGTTTTGTACTGGATAGCTCACTTTTTCTGAAGTGCTCGACCAAACTTCTTGCTGCTCCTAAAGCTCTGCTGATGTGGTTGTCCTTTAGAGCATGGTTAACTACAAGCTGTAGAGTATGGCCAACACATCTGAGGGATGAAACACCATGTCTTTCCTCAAGAACTCTTAAAGCTGCAACAACATTTGCAGCATTGTCATGTACAATGACTTGTACTAGTTTTATGTTTATTTCAAACTTATTGACAACATCCTCAATCCAAGAGGCAATGTTTTCTGCAGTGTGCTTTTCATTGAGGGGCATTGTTGTCAAGTTAATTGAGGCAAGCTCCCACTCATCATTAACAAAGTGAATGGTGACACCAAGGTAAGCTTCAGTGGCCATACTTGTCCATGCATCAGTTGTGAGTGTCAGTTTTCCTTTCACATTTTTCAGGATTGCTTTGACTTCATTTTCTTTGTGTATTTTTGCTCCATAAGCTTAGTGAAGTGGGTTCTTGATGGTAGTGTGTAGCCAGAGTGAAACCGTTTGATCATTTTTTGAAACCCTTCCCCTTCTACCATATTTAATGGCCTCATGTCTATGACCATCATTTCCAGGACACCATCAGTCAGGTCAGCGGCCACTTGGGGTGTGCATTCAGTCCCATGCCTCTTTGGAAAAAAATCCTGGACACTGCTTTGTCGTTTGCTGCAACATAAGAGACAACAATTAATTTTCATTTTAAATATACCCAAATACAGCTTACTTTAATACAAAAGGTTAATTAAACTACACACATTATCTTGTTAAATTGGGTTAATAACACAACGATAGTATGATTAAAGTGAAGTTAATTGTTCGTTTGTACATAGTATATGTAACTGTTAATGTTGTAAAAGGTATTTGCACAACTTATTAACGTTAGCGTTAAAGATAGTATATGTAACTGTTAATGTTGTAAAAGGTATTTGCACAACTTATTAACGTTAGCGTTAAAGATAGTATATGTAACTGTTAATGTTGTAAAAGGTATTTGTACAACTTATTAACGTTAGCGTTAAAGATAGTATATGTAACTGTTAATGTTGTAAAAGGTATTTGCACAACTTATTAACGTTAGCGTTAAAGATAGTATATGTAACTATTAATGTTGTAAAAGGTATTTGTACAAATTATTAACGTCAGCGTTAAAGAGGAGCGCGTCTTTGTAAACACTGAACAGGCACGCCAAACGCGCCTCTCAGAGCAAAACGGTGCTTTAGTTTATGAATTTACAACGCAGATACAAATGACACATTCATGTTTTTGTGTAATGATGACAACGTATACTCACGCGGATGATTGACTCGTTGATGGTGATGGGAAGAACGCTGTCGGATGTTTTCTTTTTAGATGCTCGTTCATAGCCGTTGTGCTGCTGTGATACGCCATTTCCGCTCGACACAGTGTGCATAAAACAACATTATTAGGCCGTTTATTAAAATACTCCCACACTTTTGACGACTTTTGGCGTGTTTTTTTCCCCTCGCTCGCATCGTTTGCTCTGCGCTCCGCCATGACAGTTGTGTGACGTAAATATGCGACGCGCCGACGCACAAAAATGACGTCGACGTATTTACGTAACCGATGACGTCGACTACGTCGACGCGTCGTTTCAGCCTTACCAGAGACGCCATTGCTTCAGACACCTGCTAAATAAAATGTGCTCGCAAAACGGCGTTGTTAATAAATCACATCGCGCGCGCTAAATAATTATATTTGTATTTTCTCCTCTCTGCATTGTGGCCGTTTTGATGATCAGCATGCTTTGCACAGGTTTAGTACATCAGCTTTGCGTATACTATCAGGTTTGCATGTGTTTAATAGATAGATAGTACTTTATTGATTCCATCAGGAGAGTTCACTCAGGAAAAAAGTACACGCCAACCTTAAGTAAATCAGGCCCAAAGTGTTTTTTTCTTTTGAGACTGTACCAACGGTGCTTATGTCTCCTGCTGAGGTAGAAAAATACGGGGTGACAAATCAACTGCAGCAGCTGGCAAGTAATTTCCAGATTCCCACCATATCAATTCCGAGATGTGCTCTCAATTATTTGAGACTCACTACCGGAGGTAGACGTAATCTTATTGACATTACTTGTACGAGTACTGCTAGTATCCATTTTTTTTAAATATCAGATCATTGTCTCCCAAAGCGCTGTTAATCAGGCAATGATCTTCCTCAGTGAAACTTTGTTAAAACCAAATGTTTCCGCTTAACGAGGCATCTCCTCCTAACTATACGTGAAGCTATACCGCTTGTGGGGCGGTATAGCTCGGTTGGTGGAGTGGCCGTGCCAGCAACTTGAGGGTTGCAGGTTCAATCCCCGCTTCCACCATCCTAGTCACTGCTGTTGTGTCCTTGGGCAAGACACTTTACCCACTTGCTCCCAGTGCCACCCACACTGGTTTAAATGTAACTTAGATATTGGGTTTCACTATGTAAAGCGCTTTGAGTCACTAGAGAAAAGCGCTATATAAATATAATTCACTTCACACTTCACATGTAGCTCGTCCCCTTAAAAGGGGTGGAGGGGTTGCACTAATCTGTTGCAAACCTTAACCTTAGCCCTAGTCTAAGTAATACATATAATTCATTTGACGTTCTGACTGAGGTTTGTTGCTCTGCTGGGCTTTATACAGACTTTATCAGCAAATTCTCAGAGTTTCTTGCTGACCAAGTGACTCATATAGATAATATAGTTATAATGGGTGATTTTAATATTCATATGAATCGCTAGACCCTCCGAGCATGGTGCTGCATACTATAATCGACAGTTGTGGTCTTACTCAAATAGTACATGAGCCCACGCATCGCAACGATAATACAATAGACCTAGTCCTAGTTCAGGTGTTACCGCCTCTAAAGTTTTGCTACTCCCTTTCAGCAAAGCAATGTCCGATCAGTACCTCATAAAAGTTCTGAACCATTGCCAATGTTCTGAGAATAACCATTGAGAGACACTACACTTTATGATAGTGATACTACATGTTGTGAAAGTGACACTACTCTTAATATTAGTGACACTACAGTTTTATGATAGTGAAAGATAAAAAAAGAACAATTTAAATGTCATATTAATAAAACATATATATTTTATAATGTAACTTAGATAATGGGTTTCACTATGTAAAGTGCTTTGAGTCACTAGAGAAAAGCGCTATATAAATATAATCCCTCTGCAGCATTGTGGGGCCATGAGGTGCGGTGCCCTTGGATTGGCAGACTGTGGCGGTGGTTCCTCTATTTAGAAAGGGGAACCGGAGGGTACGTTTCAACTATCGTGAGATCTCACTCCTCAGCCTTCCGGGTTAGGTCTTTTCAGTTGTACTGGAGAGGAGGCTACGTTGGATAGTCGAACCTCGGACTCAAGTTGAGCAATGTGGTTTTCGTCCTGGTCGTGGAACCGTGGACCAGCTCTATACTCTCGGCAGGATCCTTGAGGGTGCATGGGAGTTTGCCCAAGCAGTCTACATGTGTTTTGTGGACTCGGAGAAAGCATTCGACCGTGTCCCTCGGGAAGTCCTGTGGAAAGTGCTCAGAGAGTATGGGGTATCGGACCACCTGATTGTGGCGGTCCACTCCCTGTACGATCAGTGTCAGAGCCTGGTTCGCATTGCCGGCAGTAAGTCGGAAAGACCGCGCAAAAATCGGCGCATCCTGAAGAGACGGTCAGAAAACGGCTTGGTCTGTAAAATATAATCTATGCAACATTTGGAACAAACAACCACCATTACATGTTATGTAGACCACACGGAAATGTTTTAAATGAAGAAAAAAAATATATATATATATGACCTCTATCTTGCGCCTTATAATCCAGTGCACCTTTTGTATAAAGATAGTCCTGAATAGACCCGCTCATCGGCAGTGCACCTTACAATCCGGCGTGCCTTTTTGGTTGAAAAATATGGTATGTCCTTTAATAGCTAAATAATGGCGCAAAGGTTAAAATCTTGAAAAGGAGGAACTACCCTTAGATATGTACCGGTATATTTTTGAATTATAATCCATCAATTTCCTACCACTTGTCCCTCTCAGGATCATGGTCTCAGGGTCAATTAGTTGTACATCATTTGACAAAAAAATTCCCCTCATCGATGGATGGAACCACTCAAGTGTCTCCCCTCTTCATCACCTCTTTTTCTATTTCCTTGAACTGGCATCCTACCCTCGTGAAAATTGACCATGGACTCGTTCACTCATTGGACTTGTAGGCTCTTTTGCTATAAAGAGAGTGAATAATTCTTCATCGGGGCTCACTTATGCCGAAGCTTGCTTATGGAGGCACCCGCTCAAAGTGCTTACTTACGCAATCGACTATGCTTTTGCGGGAGTGACACCAACGCTGTAAGATTCCCTTGTGATCTATTTTGATTAATACTTGCGAAATAGTCCACACCCGACCTCTGACTGTTCGACAAAAGAAGAGTCTAACATACTTTTTATGGATTTCAATAACATTTAACAAGTAAAGAATGACTAAAGATGGCATAAAATGAGTTTGATGGTGAACGAGCTTCACATGCGGGTGTTGAACGGAACCTATTATTTTAGACATTTTTTTAACCTGACAGTAATAAGTGTTTGAGTTTGAGTTTATTTCGAACATGCATGCATACAACATGATAAATCACAAATTCCAGTTTCTCTATTCAACATGTTCGAAAAGGAGTAGGAAGAAGCAGAGCTTATTTAATTCTACCACTTTTCCTTTACATAGCAGTTTCTAACCCTTTTGTTCTCAATTTATTCACAATATGCTCCATAAGTAATAACAATAAAAATAAATATATAACAAATAATTAGTTAAGTTATACTTTATATGGTGAGATATGTAAGATTATCTAGAAAATTAATGGATGGATGAAATAAATTCAGAATGTTTATAATGGTTATTCTTCTTTGTACTTTGTAAACACTTTATGTTTGAAGAGTTTCTTGAAGTGGATCATATTAGTACATTGATTTCTTTGCTTAATCCATTCCATAATTTCATTCCACACACTGATATACTGAAGGTCTTAAGTGTTGTACGTGCGTACAAATGTTTTACAAGTGTGCCCCGTTTTAGCTCTAAGCAGGACGATTCCATTTTTTTCAATCTACAGTTGGCAACCCTTCCATTGGTCAACCCCACATGCTTATCTTTATCCGTCGCACATCCAAACCATTAACTCAATCCTTTGCGAAACATAAATCATGCACTTCTTTGTGGCACAGCACGTGAGGGATGTGTTTTTGAGATGTGACCTAGGCTAGCCCTCTGGCCGGGTCCTTGTCTGCCATAAGTGGGTCGGGCGAGCGGAATGCCTCCAGATCCGTGTTTGCGTGTGTCACAAAGCATGCTTGTCTCTGGCTAACAGGGTGAAAGAGGGTGCAGCTGAATGGCCCCCTTTCACTCCGACACTCAATTAAGACCTAATTGGTCCAGGCCCCCACTGCAGGCATGTAGCAGGGCGACACCCCATGCTTCTGGGTTTGGTATTTTCTAACTCCACCCCCCTGGTAATGTCCCTTTGATGTGGGAATCAGCAAGGTCTAAAGCAGCAGGCTGAGGGGCTATTTTCTTCATGAATGGCAGTTGCAGACCACATTTTCTTACGGTTAATTTCACTAACGGATGAAGTCAGCGTAGATAACTTGACCTAGACGGCTCAGAAAAGTCAAGTGCGGCTATGAACTCTCATGAATGTTTATGGAGCTATTGGTCTATGAAACACATTTATGCATTAGACTGTGTATTCATGCACGCAAATGGACTTTCCATCTCACAAAATCTCTGCTGAGGACTGCCTATGCAGCTTAGTTATGATATTGTACAGTAAAGTACAGTTGCTACAGGAGATGTACATCAGTACCTTCATTTTTGTACTATCCACACTTTTCTTTTGATTTGGTTTTCAATGAAAAATATTACCACAAAGTTGCTACTTTTTGCGCAGAATTCATGCCTGTGTTAACCTTAGGGTTTGCCAACTCCATGAAAAAAAGAGTCTTGATTTTATTTGTGTGACAGGAGTTGTATAATATCTACAAACGGTAGAATGGAGGCAACTGGACTCTTCTTGTTTGTTGAAGATGTTTCAGATTTGCTTCCATCCAATCTGGATTATATCACCTGATGATTGACAATCTAAACATATTTCATATAATATTTGACTCAAGGCAGAATTTAATTAGATAGCGGGTTTTGGTGTAATATGAATACATAGGAAACAAATTGTTCAATAATTTGGTGGAAAAAACTAAATTAACAGAATAAAATATTTTCTTCTCTTAAAAAGAAATCGTTCCTGCCTAATGTATCATTGGAAGAATACAGTATTTTCCGAACCATAGGGCGCACCGGATTATAAAGCGCACCACCGATGAGCGCGTCTAGTCAGGTCTATTTTCTTAAAAAAGGCACACTGGATTATAGGGTGCATTAAAGGGGTACATAGAAAATGTTTTCAAATTCACAAAAGTGTCACTGTAATCCTAACTTAATCGTGACTAATCGAATTTTGTCAGTAGTTAACTCATAATTCCTCATGATTGATCAAAGATAGATTTAAAAAACAATCTATAGTAAGTGTACCTTAGCTTATTTTTCAGGTTTTTAATGCATTTAACACGGGACTGGACAATTCGTTTGTATATATAATGTAATATATGAACAAATATTTATTTATTCTACAAAGCCCAAAACCAGTGAAGTTGGCACGTTGTGTAAATCGTAAATAAAAACAGAATACAATGATTCAGGGGCGCCGAAAAGGGGGGGTAAAGGAGACGGATTCTAGGGGCCCATGATGGAGGGGGGGCCCAGAGAGGCCCCTAATGATGATGAAATTATAATACAGAAAAAATAATGACACTGTGTTGGGGGCCCTGTAAAGATTCTTTTCATGGGGCCCAAAATACCTATAGCGGCGCCCCTGCAAGGATTTGCAAAACCTTTTCAACTTATTTAATTGAATAAACTGCAAAGACAAGATACTTAATGTTCGAACTGGTAAACTTTGTTATTTTTTGCAAATATTAGCTCATTTGGAATTAGAAGCCTGCAACATGTTTCAAAAAAGCTGGCACAAGTGGCAAAAAAGACTGAGCAAGTTGAGGAATGCTCATCAAACACTTATTTGGAACATTCCACAGGTGAACAGGCTAACTGGGAACAGGTGGGTGCCATGATTGTGTATAAAAGCAGCTTCCATGAAATGCTCAGTCATTCACAAACAAGGATGGGGCGAGGGTCACCACTTTGTGAACAAATGTATCAGCAAATTGTTGAACAGTTTATGAACAACATTTCTCAACGAGCTATTGCAAGGAATTTAGGGATTTCCCAATCTACGGCCTGTAATATCATCAAAAAAGTTCAGAGAATATGGAGAAGTCACCACACGTAAGCGGCAATGCCCGTGACCTTCGATCCCTCAGGCGGTACTGCATCAAAAAGCGACCGTATGTAAAAGATATCACCACATGGGCTCAGGAACACTTCAGAAAACCGCTGTCAGTAACTACTCTACTATACAAAGCGAAAGCCATTTATCAACAACACCCAGAAACGCCGCCGGCTACCCTGGGCCCGAGCTCATCTAAGATGAGCTGATGCAAAGTGGAAAGTCTTCTGTGGTCTGACGAGTCTACAGTTGAAATTGTTTTTGGAAACTGTGGACGTTGTGTCCTCCTGACCAAAGAGGAAAAGAACCATCCGGACTGTTATAGGCGCAAAGTTCAAAAGCCGGCATCTGTGATGGTATGGGGGTGTATAAGTGCCCAAGGCATGGGTAACTTACACATCTGTGAAGTTACAAACAGGTTTTGTAGCAACATATGTTGCAATCCAAGCAACGTCTTTTTCATGGGCGCCCCTGCTTATTTCAGCGAGACAATGCCAAGCCACATTCTGCACTTGTTACAACACCAGCTTCATAGTGAAAGAGTGCAGGTACTAGACTGGCCTGCCTGTAGTCCAGACCTGTCTCCCATTGAAAATGTGTGGCGCATTATGAAGCCTAGAATACCACAACGCAGACCCCGGACTGTTGAACAACTTAAGCTGTACATCAAGCAAGAATGGGAAAGAATTCCACCTGAAAAGCCTCAAAAATTGGTCTCCTCAGTTCCCAAACGTTTACTGAGTGTTGTTAAAAGGAAAGGCCATGTAACACAGTGGTAAAAATGCCCCTTTGCCAACTTTTTTTGCAATGTGTTTCTGCCATTAAATTCTAAGTTAATGATTATTTGCAAAAAAAATAATTAGTATCTCAGTTCAAACTAGGGCTGCAACTAACGATTAATTTGATAATCGATTAATCTGTCGATTATTACTTAGATTAATCGATTAATAATCGGATAAAAGAGACAAACTACATTTCTATCCTTTGCAGTATTTGATTGAAAAAAACCCCAGCATACTGGCACCATACTTATATTGATTGTTTCTCAGCTGTTTGTACATGTTGCAGTTTATAAATAAAGGTTTATAAAAATTTTTTTTTAAATTGCCTCTGCGCATGCGCATAGCATAGATCCAACGAATCGATGACTAAATTAATCGCCAACTATTTTTATAATCGATTTAATCGATTAGTTGTTGCAGCCCTAGTTCAAACATTATGTATCTTGTCTTTGCAGTCTATTCAATTGAATATAAGTTGAAAAGGATTTGCAAATCATTGTATTCTGTTTTTATTTACGATTTACACAACATGCCAACTTCACTGTTTTTGGGGTTTGTAAAATTTGGTAAGTGCGGCTTTAATATGGTGCGCTTCTAGCCCAGAAAGTATGGTAATTTGTATTATGTAAATAGACAGCCAGATTCATTTTTGGGAGCAAAAATACCAAAAGAGAACATGTTAATGAAATGCCGGTCATCTGGACGCTATGGATCCTTTAAATTGTAATGACATAATCTCTTTCAGGTGTTTATACAGTATATTCTGATATATGAATTTGGGGCATGTCAGTTTTACAGTCAAGAGCCTGACATCTGTTGGAATAGACTACTCACATGTGACCCGAATGAAGACACAACTTGGAATGGAAGGATCTTTTATAGATGTTTTTTATTAGCAGAATTTAAGAGGACAAATGGACAATCACTGCTGTCTAATTCCAATCTTCACCGCATTAGACTTTTCACGATTAAATTCAGATTACAGTGACACCTTTTATGAAGTTTAACATGTCCTCAAATAATATTGTCCACAAAAGACCTTAAAGAAGAAGAACAAGGGCAAGAGCCTCAACTGTGTGGCTATTAATGAACCGATCAATACTCATTGCAGGCTTCAAACTAATAGAACGTGATATACAACCAAAACGGCATATATAGTGTATCCCTTCTGGGGTTATTATACACAATAGAATAAATTAGCATTATATATTTTGAAATTACATCTACAAGCAAAAGCAAATTAGGCATTCCCCGAAAATATATTATTTATATAACTAGATGAGGCAATTCCTGAAGGATTTGCGCGTGAATGCTCCAATGCTGAAGTTGAACTGAAATCCTGGAATTTTTTTAGAATTGTTGAAGTAGAGCACACAATTTCCAAACAGGCTGAATATTTTGAAGTTGGAACGGTTTGAATCAGATGAAAAATGTGGGAGTTGTGGAACTTTGAAGAATGTCCCCATTTCAGGGGGAATTTCCCCAAAATTTGGGAATTTCGGGGAAAGCGGAAATTTTTTTGAAAATGATAAAAGACTTGAATGGTCTGAATGAGTTGAAATGATTGGTGTCGGAATTTTTTACAATCGGTCGAGAAATGTTGAAGTAGTAACATGTTGAATGGAAAAATGGTATTACGGAATTCCTGGGATTTCAGGAAAACCGGGAATTTTTCCAGTTCAAAAAACAACTCTGTTTTTGTCCTGTTTAAGAAGAATGTTTTGACGGTAGAACGGTTGACATGCGTTGAAAAATGTGGGAGGAGTAATCGCCAGAAGAAAGGGTGGAAATAAGGCTTTGGAAAACCAGGAATTCTGGAAAATCCTGGAATTTTTTTGAACTTGGAAAAAAGATTGTTTACATTTCCAGGATGGTGTAGTGTTGAAAGTGGAATGGTTTGAATCGGTTGAAAAATATAGAAGTTTGAAAAATGGCCAATTCATTTTGAATGGGGAAAAATGTCCCGGAAATCCTGGAATTCTGGGAAATCTGGGAATCTTTGGAATTTGTCAAGGGAAAGCCCACTCCTGAATAGGCCGAACAGTTTAAAGTTGAAACAGTTTGAATCGGGTGAAAAATGTGGAAGGTAGAGTGTGCCAAAATTTGGAGAAGAAGTTTAATTAATGGATGAATTTTGGCGTAGAAAACCATGTGTGTGAATGCTTTAGACTAAGCATTCACACAATTATTGGACATTCCTCCAAAAAGTGCCCAATGGCCTCTGCTCACACTGACCTATAATTAATTGCATTCCCTCTATGGGAACACTGCGCCCTACTTCCCCCACTTTGTTTATTTCCCTGGGCGCCCAGGGACCCCTACATGAAAACAACCACCAGCAGCGATGAGCTTCTTATGATATTCACACAGATTCAATGTTGTGGTAATATGCTAATAAGCTGTTTTTAATGTAAAGTACAGACACCTTTTTCCTCTCATCTCTGTTCATTTATCTTGACGTGGCGGGGTATATAGCATTACAAGGAAAATAAACTGGAAGTGAAATAAACAGTCTGTTGACTAACACATTTCTCAACCGATTCAAAACGATTCCAAAGTCAAAAAACCTCAAGTTATTCAGGACATTTAGCCCTTTCTGTTCTTAATGTTTAATGTTAACTAACATGCTAACAGTTAACAAGGAAGGATGTTAACTGTTAACATGTTAGCAATTTTGTAGGTATGAATCTAAAAGTCATTGATATTGATTGGATAGCACTAAGTGCTATTTTGTTGGTATGTTAACTGCTGATATTTCAGCCAATTTATTAGGATAAACTAAAAGTCATTGTTTGTTAATTAGCGCTATCTTGCTAGCATGTTAACTGTTAGTGTTATAGCCAATTTTGTAATTATGAACCTAAAAGTCATTGATATTGTTCCTTGGTGCTGTCTTGCTAGCATGTTGACTGTTAGTATTTTAGCAAATGTTGTTGGTATAAACCCAAAAGTCATGGATATTTTTGTCATATATGAATATTATAGTCGATGGATGTTATAGTCAGTTTTTTACTTGGCACTATCTTGCTCGGATTTTAACTGTTAGTAATTTAGCCAATTTGGTTGGTATGAAACTAAAAGCCATTGATATTGTTACGTGGTGATACCTTGCTGGCATGTTAACTGTTAAAATGTTAGCTAATTTTTGTAGTTATGAATCTAAAAGTCATTGATATTGTTCCTTGGTGCTGTCTTGCTAGCATGTTGACTGTTAGTATTTTAGCAAATGTTGTAGGTATAAACCCAAAAGTCATGGATATTTTAAGTCCTAAATGGTTATTATAATCGATGGATGTTATAGTCATAGTTTTTTACTTGGCACTATCTTGCTGGGATTTTAACTGTTAGTAATTTAGACAATTTTGTTGGTATGAAACTAAAAGCCATTGATATTGTTACTTGGTGATACCTTGCTAGCGTGTTAACTGTTAAAATTTTAGCACATTTTTGTAGTTATGAACCTAAACGTCATTGATATTGTTCCTTGGTGCTGTCTTGCTAGCATGTTGTCTGTTAGTATTTTAGCAAATGTTGGTATAAACCCAAAAGTCATGGATATTTTAGTTATAGATGGATTTTATAGTGGATGGATGTTATAGTCATAGATTTTTACTTGGCACTATCTTGCTAGCATGTTCGCCAATTTTGTAGGTATGAAGATAAAAGCCATTGATATTGTTACGTTGTGATACCTTGCTTGCATGTTAACTGTTAAAAGTTTAGCCAATTTTGTAGGTATGGACCTAAAACTCATTGATATTGTTCCTTGGTGCTGTCTTGCTAGCATGTTAACTGTTAGTATGTTAACTAATTTTGTAGGTCTAAAATAGTGGTGTAATGATTCCTTTAAAACAATGATTTGATTCGATATTTGTGTTTGACGATACGATTTAGGGACAATCTATTTTTTTCAGAATGATCTGATCCGGAACGATTCAGTGAGTTGAAATAGATTCAATAACCCTTTTAGCAAAAAAAAATCAACCAGTGCGACTGTGAAATAAATAGTGGATACTGGACACTATAGGTGAAGTTTCCAAAATTCCCGTTATTTCTTGGAAGGGAGTTAGATATGAATGAATGTTGGATATAAACAAACACATAAACAACAATTAATGGCCGATGCAAACTTGCAGAGCACAGATCGATATACTTGAAATTTAAGGAATATAAATCGATATATCAATCAATTGTCACACCCATAGTATAGGAATATGCTGATAAGCTGCTTTAAATGTAAGGTATAGACGCCTTTTTCTTCTCATCTCTGTTCAATTATCTTGATATGGGGCAAATAGCATTATAAAGCATTATGAAATAAACAGGAAATAAAACACAGACATAAACAATGTTAATAGTCTGCCACTTATTTTTTGTCTGTAAACAACTAACACGTTTCTCAACCGATTCTAAAGTAAAAAAGCTAAACTTATTTGGGACATTTAGCCCTTTCTGTTCTTATTATGACTAGATGTGTGCTAGAGCTAGACATGCTAACAGTTAACATGAAATGATGTTAAATGTTAACATGTTAGCAATTTAGCCAGATTTGTAGGTATGAACCTAAAAGTCATTGATATTGATACTTGTTGCTATCTTGTTAACATGTTAATTTTTTGCCATTTTATTAAGTATAAACTAAAAGTGAGTGAGTGAGGGAAGAGTGGATCGTGAGATCGACAGGCGGATCGGTGCGGCATCTTCAGTAATGCGGACGCTCTATCGATCCGTTGTGGTGAAGAAGGAGCTGAGCCGGAAGGCAAAGCTCTCAATTTACCGGTCGATCTACTTTCCCATCCTCACCTATGGTCATGAGCTTTGGGTTATGACTGAAAGGACAAGATCACGGGTACAAGCGGCCGAAATGAGTTTCCTCCGCCGGGTGGCAGGGCTCTCCCTTAGAGATAGGGTGAGAAGCTCTGTCATCCGGGGGGAGCTCAAAGTAAAGCCGCTGCTCCTCCACATCGAGAGGAGCCAGATGAGGTGGTTCGGGCATCTGGTCAGGATGCCACCCGATCGCCTCCCTCGGGAGGTGTTTAGGGCACGTCCGACCGGTAGGAGGCCACGGGGAAGACCCAGGACACGTTGGGAAGACTATGTCTCCCGGCTGGCCTGGGAACGCCTCGGGATCCCCCGGGAGGAGCTGGACGAAGTGGCTGGGGAGAGGGAAGTCTGGGCTTCCCTGCTTAGGCTGCTGCCCCCGCGACCCGACCTCGGATAAGCGGAAGAAGATGGATGGATGGATGGATGGATGGATGGATAAACTAAAAGTAATTGTTTGTTACTTGGTGCTATGTAGCTAGCATGTTAAATTTATTAGTGTAAGCATGCTTACTGCTACCTTTTCAGCATTCCCATCATTATACTGGTTCCACTAGTTTGGTGCATTATAACTTTAAAACTAGGAAACATGTATTTTACAGAATGTCTTTTTTTTATCCAAGTATTGGAAAATTGAAGTGATTTGTGTTTAATTCTTAAGTTCACTTCAGAGAAAAAATAAATACCGTATATTACCAAATAAACGCCCTTGTGCAAATAACCGTCCATGTCCTAATAGCCGCCCGGGGTCTGACCCCATTTTGTGAAATAAACGCCTCTTCCTAATAAACGCCTATGTCCAAATAGCCGCCCATGGGCTGTTATTTGCATAATTTAGATTAAAATCATATTGACTTCATTAAATCCAATTTATAAGCTAAAAGGAAAAGCAAAGGTGCAATAATTCTGGTCATTACGGTAACAGCAGACGTTACGTGGGGATTCTGGGTAATCAACATATTGCAATGGGTGACCGCATATAGCGTAACACACACTCAACGACAACAACAAACCCACGAGGAAAAGTTTCAACATGGCAAGCAACAGCAGCAGTGAGTTGAATGAACAGGATACCGGTACACCACAACTGATGGACGGGAATACTTTAAGGGGGAAGAACAGAAAGTTTGACTTAAAGTTCAAGCTAGCGGTTGTGAAGTATGCGGAGCAGAATTCTGGTTTGGCAGCGGCCAGGCAGTTTAACATTGACCCAAAACGTGTACGAGAATGGAAACAAAAAAAGGGAGAACTACAATCTCAGTCGGCAATCGATGGAAAACGGGCTCGCTTATCTGGTGGAGGTAGGAAGAACGTGAGCGACGAGCTTGATGCTAATTTGTGTCAGTGGATACATCACGTTCATGGACTGAACCACCGTGTGTACCGCAAAATGATCCGCATTAAGGCAAAGGACAGTGACAGTATTATTGTTCTGTTTTGATGGTGGGTTTTATACTTGAGTACTTGGTACCATAATTTTATTTTTCCCGGTAGGCTGCTTTATTTAAAAAGTTTATTTATTTTTAGTATTTGTATTCTATTTGACAATTGTTGCACTACTGTCATGTTGAGGCCTTGTTGATCTCTTGTCTTTTGATAGTCTTGTTTTTTTATTTGTATGTTTACATTAGCTTTTACATTTAAAGTTTTTAGTACGAAAAAAAATACTGGACATTAACCATTGTAACCAAATAATGGCCTGGTGCAGGCTGGTGCAAAAATAAATAAAAGCCTTGTGCAAATAACCACCCATGTCCTAATAGCCGCCCGGGGTCTGACCCCATTTTGTGAAATAAACGCCCGGGCTACTATTTGGTAATATACGGTAAATAAATACAATTCAGTCTAAGCCTGGGCCCAGACTGAGGCCAAGGAAAAAAACAAACTCATAGCCATAGCACACATAAACATGTGTGCAAGAGGGAAACATCAAAGAACACAAAGGACATTAAATGAGCAGAGCTGATGCATCCAGCTGCCACTCCAGCAGTGCCACTTCTACACACAGCCTCAAAAGCAAAACAACAAAAAATAATCAACCATTAATATACAGGTAAAAGCCAGTAAATTAGAATATTTTTAAAAACTTGATTTATTTCAGTAATTGCATTCAAAAGGTGTAACTTGTACATTATATTTATTCATTGCACACAGACTGATGCATTCAAATGTTTATTTCATTTAATTTTGATGATTTGAAGTGGCAACAAATGAAAATCCAAAATTCCGTGTGTCACAAAATTAGAATATTGTGTAAGGCTAATACAAAAAAGGGATTTTTAGAAATGTTGGCCAACTGAAAAGTATGAAAATGAAAAATATGAGCATGTACAATACTCAATACTTGGTTGGAGCTCCTTTTGCCTCAATTACTGCGTTAATGCGGCGTGGCATGGAGTCGATGAGTTTCTGGCACTGCTCAGGTGTTATGAGAGCCCAGGTTGCTCTGATAGTGGCCTTCAACTCTTCTGCGTTTTTGGGTCTGGCATTCTGCATCTTCCTTTTCACAATACCCCACAGATTTTCTATGGGGCTAAGGTCAGGGGAGTTGGTGGGCCAATTTAGAACAGAAATACCATGGTCCGTAAACCAGGCACGGGTAGATTTTGCGCTGTGTGCAGGCGCCAAGTCCTGTTGGAACTTGAAATCTCCATCTCCATAGAGCAGGTCAGCAGCAGGAAGCATGAAGTGCTCTAAAACTTGCTGGTAGACGGCTGCGTTGACCCTGGATCTCAGGAAACAGAGTGGACCGACACCAGCAGATGACAGATGAAAATCTACCCGTGCCTGGTTTACGGACCATGGTATTTCTGTTCTAAATTGGCCCGCCAACTCCCCTGACCTTAGCCCCATAGAAAATCTGTGGGGTATTGTGAAAAGGAAGATGCAGAATGCCAGACCCAAAAACGCAGAAGAGTTGAAGGCCACTATCAGAGCAACCTGGGCTCTCATAACACCTGAGCAGTGCCAGAAACTCATCGACTCCATGCCACGCCGCATTAACGCAGTAATTGAGGCAAAAGGAGCTCCAACCAAGTATTGAGTATTGTACATGCTCATATTTTTCATTTTCATACTTTTCAGTTGGCCAACATTTCTAAAAATCCCTTTTTTGTATTAGCCTTAAGTAATATTCTAATTTTGTGACACACGGAATTTTGGATTTTCATTTGTTGCCACTTCAAATCCATCCATCCATCCATTTTCTACCGCTTATTCCCTTTGGGGTCGCGGGGGGCGCTGGAGCCTATCTCAGCTACAATCGGGCGGAAGGCGGGGTACACCCTGGACAAGTCGCCACCTCATCGCAGGGCGCCACTTCAAATCATCAAAATTAAATGAAATAAACATTTGAATGCATCAGTCTGTGTGCAATGAATAAATATAATGTACAAGTTACACCTTTTGAATGCAATTACTGAAATAAATCAAGTTTTTCAAAATATTCTAATTTACTGGCTTTTACCTGTATATTGCGCACACACGATTGCATGCATAGACAAGCAACCTAACAAAAACATAATTTCAACACCCACACACTGTGGTGGCCTCTGCGGTGTTTCACACCATCGTCTGCTGGGGTGGGGGGGAGCTTGGCCAGAGACAGGAGCAAACCCAACAAAGCAACCAAGAGAGACTCCACTCTCGGCCGCCCACCAACTCTCGGCCAGTGTCCAGTCCGCATGGATGAGCGAGGATGCGTCCAAGGAGACCGAGACGTCTGATACACGCTCATTCAGCCAAGACACTGTGAAGCCTGTCCGTCCCGGCGCTCAGCGCTAGCTCCGCAGCCCTGTCACTTCATCCGCATCTCCTCCAGTCTCTCCAAACGGA
Organism: Nerophis lumbriciformis; assembly: GCF_033978685.3. Lineage (NCBI taxonomy): Eukaryota > Metazoa > Chordata > Actinopteri > Syngnathiformes > Syngnathidae > Nerophis > Nerophis lumbriciformis. The sequence goes on along the minus strand of NC_084561.2, from coordinate 24,480,911 downwards.
CTATGGTGTGGCAGAGACCCAGCAGCTGGTCTCCATGGCCAAAAGGCTCCCGGGAGGCAGATCCAGAAGTTCACATAAAAGCACCGCAGAAGTCACGAAAGTGCCACCCCTTGTCGCACAGTCCCAAAGGTGTCCCGACCAAAAGGCAAAAAAACCCCAAAACACATGAAAACAAAAGGGAAACGCCAGGAACACAAAAAGATGCCACAAGAGCACAGAGCTCCTGCCACCAGCAGCCACTAAAGCGGCGCCATCTTGGGGGAAAAAAAGATGATCCTATGATCCTACTTCTGGAGATTCACACAAACAATACTAGAGCTGCCGAGTCATCAATAAAGAGCTTAATTTAAACCTACAGTATTCAAGTTAACTATGTGTATTACATGCTGTGCATGCAGTATTTTCAGACCACCAATCAGCATACTTTCGTGTTATGTTTAAATTCCTTGTGTAGAAGGTCAGTAAGTGCTGTAACTTGCAAATGCATCTGCAATGCTAAACCTTTGTGGGAAGGGTGAGGCCAGGTATTGATTGGAAATCCAATTATGGTTCACTTAAAGCCTTCATAAAGTTTGCATTAGCAGGTCAAAGGGACAAACAGCCCCTCCATAGAAAGGTCAAGCAGGTCCAACATGGATTATCTTAATTTAGAAACAATATAAATTGTACATAATGTGTATGGTCAGACATCCTGTACACTAATTATTAGTTTTTCATTGAGCAAATATTATACAATCACCATCAATAAAGGTGTTACAGTGTATGAAATACCTTATTAACTAAACAATATATAATTGTTTGGGTAATTTAGAGTTGTGGTACAAATTCAAGTTAACTTTTTAGAATCAAGTAATTGTGAATTAATTGCAAAGGATCAAAGGTGAACTGCACTTTTTTTTTTTTAACATTTTGTCTATTATTCACAATCCATATATGAGACAAGTACACATCTTTCCTTTTTATGTGCATTCTAAATAGTGAAATACTGCTAGTAAGAGGAGGCTAACAATCCAGTAATGGGTATTCATCTTTTCTACCCCACTAAACTATCCATCCATCCATCCATCTTCATCCGCTTATACGAGGTTGGGTCGCGGGGGCAGCAGCCTAAGCAGGGAAGCCCAGACTTCCCTCTCCCCAGCCACTTCATCCAGCTCCTCCAGGGGGATCCCGAGGCGTTCCCAGGCCAGCCGGGAGACATAGTCTTCCCAACGTGTCCTGGGTCTTCCCTGTGGCCTCCTACCGGTCGGACGTGCCCTAAACACCTCCCTAGGGAGGCGTTCAGGTGGCATCCAGACCAGATGCCCGAACCACCTGATCTGGCTCCTCTCGATGTGGAGGAGCAGCGGCTTTACTTTGAGCTCTTCTCGATTGACAGAGCTGTGGACCAGCCCACTAAACTAAACCCTCTAAAAACATCAAAAATCAGCCAACATCGCCCCATTTACATGCCACCCCCTGCATATTCACCGAGCTAACATTGTTATTGTAAGAGATAACACAGAACTACTTTTTGCCGTTGTGACACATCGCCTCGCTCACACTGCTCCTCCGACCACTAGCGAGTAGCCAGCTACTACATACTAGTGAGCTTGAGCTGCTAATAACTGTGCTTGTGACCCGCCATAAAATAAAGTAAAAGGAGCTGGAGCTGCTTCTGTATTTGTTGTCTTTGAGTTAGTAAAAGTTAAGGCTAGCTTTTAAATCATGACCCTCGCCTGTATGGTAGAAGGTTGTGGCACCAAGCCGAGAAGTTAGTCAACTATATGGCTCTCAACTTCGCTCTCAACAAGTACCGTATTTTTTGGGCTATAAGGCGCACGTAAAATCCTTTAATTTTCTCAAAAATGAACAGTGCGCCTTATAACCTGGTGCGCCTAATGTACGGCATAATTCTGGTTGTGCTTACCGACCTCGAAGCTATTTTATTTGGTAAATGGTGTAATAAGTGTGACCAGTAGATGGCAGTCCCACATAAGAGATACACCAGTAAATAACACCAAAACTTTAAATGTTCCATTGACAATATAGAACATTACACACAGCGCTCCAAAATCTGTCAAAATGTTTTTAGTACGACTTCGGTAAGCTTTGAAGCCGCACAGCTTAAATGGATTGTCGGCGCATTAAACATACGAGTATTATTATGGTGTGTGTGTGTAAGGGCCGCAAAATGGAACCTATTAGCAGACATTATCTGGTGTTATGTTTCGCAATATTATGCAAAACCAACTTTTCTTACCTTCTGGTACCTGCTGATCTGTATATGGGATCTGCATAAGTACTGAAAATTTGCACGCGTTCGCCATTGTAGTCCGTGCCGACCCGTAGTCGATAAGCTTCTTTTTCTCTACCTTCTTATGTAGCGTTCATCTTCCGCTGTTGCCATTTCTAAAATAAAGTAAAGTAAGGTTCTTACTTATATCTGTCAGTAGACTAGCTATCACAGCGCTAAAAACTGTAGTGGGTTTACATAATTCACCCACGGAATTGTAGTTATTAGAGGGTTCCAGTCCGACGGTTTTTCACAGGACTAATTTCCGGCGTTGTTGTTACATTGAGCCACGGTTGAGGAAATGCTGCTCCGTTATTGAATTAAGTAAAGTCTGAATGTCTTTTAAACAGTTAGCTCCATCTTTTGACACTTCTTCCACTCCCGTCCTTGCACGCTACACCGCTACAACAAAGAAGCGGGGAGAAGACGCTGTCGAAGGTGAGCCTCGTAAATAAGACTGCCCACAAAACGGCGCATCCTGAAGAGACGCTCAGAAAGCTACTTGAAAATGGTCTGTAAAACATAATCTATGCAACATTTTCACCAAAGAACCACCATTACATGTTATGTAGACCACAAGATAGTGTTTTAAATTTAGAAAAAAATCATATGACCTAGAGATGTCCGATAATGGCTTTTTTGCCGATATCCGATATTCCGATATTGTCCAACTCTTGATTACCGATTCCGATACCAACCGATACCGATATATACAGTCGTGGAATTAACACATTATTATGCCTAATTTTGTTGTGATGCCCCGCTGGATGCATTAAACAATGTAACAAGGTTTTCCAAAATAAATCAACTCAAGTTATGGAAAAAAATGCCAACATGGCACTGCCATATTTATTATTGAAGTCATAAAGTGCATTATTTTTTTTAACATGCCTCAAAACAGCTGCTTGGAATTTGGGACATGCTCTCCCTGAGAGAGCATGAGGGTGAGGTGGGCGGGGTTGAGGTGGGGTTTGCGGGGGGTGTATATTGTAGCGTCCCGGAAGAGTTGGTGCTGCAAGGGGTTCTGGGTATTTGTTCTGTTGTGTGTATGTTGTGTTACGGTGCGAAATGTGTTTGTCATTCTTGTTTGGTGTGGGTTCACAATGTGGCGCATATTTATAACAGTGTTAAAGTTGTTTATACGGCCATCCTCAGTGTGACCTGTATGGCTGTTGACCAAGTATGCGTTGCATTCACTTGTGTGTGTGAAAAGCCGTAGGTATTATGTGACTGGGCCGGCACGCAAAGGCAGTGTCTTTAAGATTTATTGCCGCTCTGTACTCCCTACGTCCGTGTACCACTACGTACAGCGGTGTTTTAAAAAGTCAGAAATTTTACTTTTTGAAACCGATACCGATCATTTCAGATATTACATTTTAAAGCATTTATCGGCCTATAATATCGGCAGCCCAATATTATCGGACATCTCTAATATGACCCCTTTAATGTGCCTTATAATCCGGTGTAACCTGACTCTGGCCAGATCCTTGTAGTTCGCTGAGCTCCACACAAGGATCTGGGCTCGAAGGCAATGCAAACTCCTTCATGATAGCAAAAAATAATGAACCAATCAAGATCGCCGGGCGGGATTTCATAGATGTAACGTAGTGCCGAAGCGACTGTTTTTATTCAAACCACAATTGCGGCACGCAGCGAGGAGTCCTGTGCTGACATATTTTCTTTGCACAAACGACATTGATCGTCTACTGACATTGCTGCGTTGTTTCAGTAAAACTTCTCTAACTTTTCGCTCTGTTGTTATCCAATATGTCGGCTGTTCTGTTTTGGATTTCCCAGCGTTGCTCTCATCGGCATCACGGGTTGATTTGGATGTGAGTGATTGAAGTAGCAAGTCATTCAAGATAACGGACAAGTGGTTTATCCAATCACATACAGTGATTTTTTGTTTCCAAGGCCCCGCCTTCTGAAATACATCTCCTGTTGAGAAATCACAGATCCTTGAGTGGAGCTCAGCGAACTACAAGGATCTGGCGAGAGTCAGGTTAAATCCGATGCGCCTTTTGTATGAAAAAAAGACCTGAATAGACTCCCTCATCGGCAGTGCGCCTTTTAATCCGGTGCGCCCTATGGTCCGAAAAATACAGTAATACGCAGCATAAGACCATTGCAACATCCCTAGGAAGCAGTTGTTTACCCGAGGAGTGAGTTTTACTCGGAATTTAGCTGCTCAATGTGAGCGAAAGTGCTGAAAGATACAAACATCCCAGTGAGAACACTGCAAAAAGCCAGTGTTCAAAAACAAGGGAAAAAAATACAAAAATTAGGGGTATTTTATTTGAACTAAGCAAAATTATCTGCCAATAGAATAAGAAAATTTGGCTTGTCAAGACTTTCCAAAACAAGTAAAATTAGCTAACCTCAATAAACCCCAAAATACCTTAAAATAAGAATATTCTCACTAATAACTGTACTACTATATGACTACGTATATTATATTGTTTCATTGAAAATAAAACAGCAAAGTCCATTTGGCTGTCATCTGTTTTAATATGAGACACAATTATGTCAAAGTCATGATTTTTTTCTTTCATGCTTAAAATAAGAAATTATTACTTTAAAAAAGTAGTTTTATACTTGTGAGTGTTGACGACACAGCTTTGCAACAGTTGATATCCTAGTTTCAAGCATGTTTTACTCAATATCGGTCATAAAATCTCAGCACCAAGCTGTAATATCTTACTGAGATCATTTAGGACCAAAACCCTTAAAACAAGTAAAACACTCTAACATAAAATCTGCTAATTGAGAAGAATCTTATCAGACAGAAAATAAGCAAATAAGCAAATATCACCCTTATTTGAGATATTTCATCTTACTTAGATTTCAGTTTTTGCAGTGAAAGGACATTGAAAGTCACTGTTTTATAATTTCGGCCGGTGTGGCTCAAATGGTAGAGCGGTGGTCCAGAAACCTGAGGGTTTTTGGTACGCATCCAGCATGTACTAGAAGAGCAGGCGCATCAGAGCTTGTTTTAACTGAACAGAATATGACAAGTGCAAAGTGGAGTCAGCGTTTCAGTCAGCTCAATTGCTGGAGTCAAGGCGTTAAAGACAGTTCTGGGTCAGCTGATTCTTTTTCCAATCACTTTCTTGTCGCCACACAGTTTGAACATGACTGAGTCCACAAGTAAGAATACAAATCAAGTAAAGAAGGACACTGCTTTTAATGGATCTCAGTCCGGTGCCAATGGAACTCCCGCATGTGAAATGCGCTTGTGAGAACGTTAGAGTGTTACAGAGCTGCGGGACTCCGGCAGTGGAAGCTTTCTCTCAGCTGCGTGCTGAGAGCTGCACTGTTCGTCTGTTTTCTGCCTCCTGGGGGAACACAAGAAGCCGTCTGTCTTTCAGCTCCTCCAAAATGAACTCGGCTGACGCGAAAGACTCTCAAGAGCATAAAAGGTAGCTAATGGAGTGGACGGCTGGAAAAGAAGGCTGAGCAAAAAGAGGAAAGCAACTAAGTAGCTCTTCCTAAATCAATCTCTCGTTTCAAAGTTTCCGGAGATAGAACATGATGACTCCTGAGTTTGTCATAAACATTAGCATTTACCAATTTAATGTAGGGATGCACGATACTTATCGGCGGATAATTTAGATAATGATAAATAGAGATGTCCGATATTGGCTTTTTTGCTGATATCCGATATTCCCATATTGTCCAACTCTTAATTACCGATTCCGATATAAACAGATACCGATATATATATACATATATATATATATATATATATATATATATAAATATATATATATATATATTTATATATATATATATATATACACAGTCGTGGAATTAACACATTATTATGCCTAATTTTGTTGTAATGCCCCGCTGGATGCATTAAACAATGTAACAAGGTTTTCCAAAATAAATCAACTCAAGTTATAGAAAAAAATGCCAACATGGAACTGCCATATTTATTATTGAAGTCACAAAGTGCATTATTTTTTTTAACATGCCTCAAAACAGCAGCTTGGAATTTGGGACATGCTCTCCCTTAGAGAGCATGAGGAGGTTGAGGTGGGGGGCTAGGGGGTAGCGGGGAGGTGTATATTGTAGCGTCCCGGAAGAGTTAGTGCTGCAAGGGGTTCTGGGTATTTGTTCTGTTGTGTTTAGGTTGTGTTACGGTGCGGATGTTCTCAGGAAATGTGTTAGTCATTCTTGTTTGGTGTGGGTTCACAGTGTGGCGCATATTTATAACAGTGTTAAAGTTGTTTATACGACCACCTTCAGTGTGACCTGTACGGCTGTAGACCAAGTATGGCTTGCATTCACTTGTGTGTATGAAAAGCCGTAGATGTTATGTGATTGGGCCGGCACGCAAAGGCAGTGCCTTTAAGGTTTATTGGCGCTCTGTACTTCTTCCTACATCCGTGTACCACTCCGTACAGCGGCGTTTTAAAAAGTCATACATTTTACTTTTTGAAACCGATACCGATAATTTACGATATTACATTTTAAAGCATTTATCGGCCGATGATATCGGCAGTCCGATATTATCGGACATCTCTAATGATAAAGGCTTATCGTCTTTGTGTTTGTCGCTGGTCTCTCTGATGTGGCTTGTTTCCTCCTGGCTCCTTAAACCCTTTCCTCCCCTACGTTATGGTCGCATATTTATGATGTCATGATTTATGATGTCCTTCACTTGGCTGAAGAGAAAAGCATCATGGGGCAGCAGTCACCGGTCTGGGCTTTCTTTACTGTGTCAAAAGAAGACATTCGTCGTTTGCAAAGCGTGTTCTAAAGAAATTAAACGGGGAGGGTTAAATAAAAACTTCAACACAATAAAATATGATAAGTCACCTTAAAATTCACTAACGTGAAGATTTATGGAAGCTGCCTATGCTGCTAAACCGACACTGGGTGTTAATAGCGGCGACCGCAGCAAATTTAAAGCCACGAGACTGATTAGAAAGTGTTTGATGAGAGGCAGCAGTTTGTAAGAAAAATATCTTAGTAGGAAATAACTTGATGACAAAATGAATCATTGTTTATGTTTAACTTCATGATTAAGTTAACTGTTAGTTAAATTTTATGATTTATTCAGTAGAAAAAAATGTACTTTATCATTTGAACCCTGATTTTTTTTTTTTTTCTATGAGTAAGTGTTGTCTTTCTAAGGGGCAGGCACTTATTGCACTACTGTATTACTTTTTGATGAAAAATCACAACAATTACTAAAAATATAATTGTATCCGTTTTATTTGTCAGTTAACAAAAAATGTGACTCCACTTGTTAACTGCAATGCAGAATTGCATTGGCTTAGATCTATTCATTTGTATCTGCTAAGTCTGTTTTTGTATTTTATGAAATCTTGTTCAGTATGTTTGAGTTGATTGATCTATCAATGAATTAATTGAAAAGTTGAATATTCAATACATTCCTTTTTTTTTTGCTCTACCCAATGATTCTAACTATGCATGGATCACAATTATAGTGGGATGTGTATTTGTTCTAAGATTATAGTTAAATTAGGTAAAGAAATATCTGTTGACATTATCACTATCCCTACAAAAGATTAGTATAATTTGTGTTAGTGTATACATTTTGGGCAAAAGTGTGAACGGTTGAATTAATTTGTGTAAATATATATACATAGATATTAGTTATCATTATTGGTTATCGGTTGCAAAGGTCTGAAAATTAACGGTTATGGTTTTAAATTTCCGTTGTTGTGCATCTCTGCTTGTGATGTAGAACTATTTGGGTCAGTAGATGTGTGTCACCATTTTTGTCAACTGTATCCGTAGCCGTTTTGATCTAAATATCAATAGTATTCATACCAAAGTATGTATTGGTATCGGATTGATCCTAGCGTGACACGGATCGATACTTTTGTAGCAGCTTCTCATCTGTAAGTCCAGCAAAAAAAACCCATCACATCTCACTCCTTCCCTATTACCCAACTGACTTTATTTTTACCAATATCTGCCTGCAATGGAAGTTATTTATCTTATGTTGACATTCTTATATTTACATTTGTGTTACATTGTAAAGTGAATACTATTGATACAGCATTTTTTCTCTAGAGACTTAAAGTGCTTTACATAGTGAAATCCATTATCTACATTTAAACCAGTGTGGGTGGCACTGGGAGCAGGTGGGTAAAGTGCCTTGCCCAAAGACACCACGGCATTGACTAGGATGGCAGAAGCTGGAATCGAACTAGCAACTTTTTTCTTAAATAATTCTGTGTCATTGAACGTCAAAAGGGATTTTTGGAAACAATAATGTTATGCTAATACTGTACATTGTTGTGTATAGTTGCATTATGTTTCCATTTCAGACGGTCACTGATAAATAGTTACCGGTAAGTGTTTTTCATACCTACCACTCTTCTCTGTGTGAGTAAAACATTCTGCACTACAAAATAAAAGTATGCAGGATTTGTGCTGATATAAACCAAGATTGACTAACCCTAACTCTGTATCGTTGACAACTATCAATGGAACTTGGGTAAAATGTACAGTGCATCTGGAAAGTATTCATAGTGCTTCACTTTTTCCACATTTTGTTATGTTGCAGCCTTATTCCAAAATATTTTTTGTCTTTAAGATTCTAAGCACAATAGCCCATAATGACAATGAGAAGAGTATTTTTTATTTTGCAAATTTATAAAAGAAAATATTAAATCACATGCACATCAGTATTTACAGACTTTGCTCAATACTTTGTTGATGAGCCTTAGGCAGAAATTACAGCCTCAAGTCTTTTTGAATACAATGCCACAAGCTTGGCACACCTATCTATGAACAGTTTCACCTATCCTTTATTGCCCATTCCTCTTTGCAGCACCTCTCAAGCTCCGTCAGGTTGGATGGGAAACGTTGGTTTTCATTCAGGATGTCTCTGTACGTTGCTGCATTCATCTGAGCCTAGTCAGGGAGGTGACCAAGAACCCAGAAGGACAGCCATCTCTGCAGCAATCCACCAATCAGGCCTGTATGGTATACGGCCGTTTTTTTACTAAAATGTTGCCAAAATGCACCTGAAAGACTCAGACCATGAAGATCAAAATTCTCTGGTCTAATGAGGCAAAGATTGAACTCTTTGGCATACATGCCAGGCATCATGTTTGGAGGAAACCAGGCACCGCTCATCAGCAGGCCATTACCATCCCTACAGTGAAGCATGGTGGTGGGGATGTTTTTTCAACGGCAGGAACTGGGAGACTTGTCAGGATAAAGGGAAAAATTAATGCAGCAACGTACAGAGACATTCTGGATGAAAACCAACACTTTTCACCCAACTTGATGGAGTTTGAGAGGTGCAAAGTTAAATATATATGCATATTTTCACATTGTCATTCATTCCATTTTGTAATAAGGCTGTAACATAAGTGGAAAAAGTGAAGCGCTGTGAATACTTTCTGGGTGCACTGTATATCTAGTATTGCTGACCTTGAGAGGAGTATTATTCCTGTTAAATGTGTTTTACATGCAGCATCTACTTGACTTATTAGGAATAGGAATTCATGATACCAAATTCCAAAAGTTTAATCTCTAATTGTCCTTTCTAGGAGCATCGATGTATTCATTCTCACGACTACTAAAAACCATTCCTCCAGGCGCCAACATTCTTATTTCCCAGGAGGAAGCGCAATGAAATTATGTTCATTTTCCTTTCCTAAATTGACCATGCAGTCAAAACACATTACTGCATCGTGGAGACACACCATAGCTGGATATAATGGCTTCTACAGGTTGGCTCACTGTGTTTCTTTTCCCCATATGGCTGAGCTCATTTGGAACAAAAACCACAAACTGGCGCAGCAGACGCTCTCTTTGGCGTGCAATGTTGCTTCCCAGCCAGCACATATGTTAAAAAAAGGAAGAAGTGCTTCAATGACTTCATGTCTACACTTTGGATGGATTAGCCAACGTTGGCAGACACTGTCCTTATACTTTTTTCTCGTTGAAAGGTCTTTACAGAAAGGAAATACTTTCCGCGTGGTCAATGTTGTCTCAGTCAGAGGTCATTGTATGTGTATGGATAAGCTGGTTTTGACAGTTTTGTTGTCACTTTCCTATGAAGTTACACTCCTTAAATAAATCGGGCACTGAACTGTTAATAGCTCTTAATTTAGTGAGCTGCATAAACATGTAGCTATAAAGAATTTCAGTAACACTGTATATCAAAAATACAAGTAACATGATTTACTGTGTGAAAGTATTCAATGGAGAGTAGATACCGTACACTTTTTGGGACGGTTATCAATGTTTTTCAACAAATGCACCATCCACACTACCCACACTCATATTGCTGCTCTTTACAGTCAACCCAAAACTAAGCAAATATTTTTAGGATAGTTTAGTTCAGGGGTTTCCAAATTTTTTTCCTAGGGCAAAATTGGGCTAAAAAATGTCTGGGGACTGGGCTATCTATGTATGTATCAAATTAACAACTCACCTCGCACCAGACCGTGATAACACTATAATATAAAGTATAATAGATAAAACATTTAATATTAAAAAGTATGTGGATGTCCGACCCCTACCTTGTTTATGTCACTGACAACATTTTTAGCGTTTTGCAATTAATCAAAAACTTCAAACAGCTAAAATGCACCAAACACTCAAATTCCAGTACAGTTCCATGTCCTGCCACCTGCAGAAATACTCTGCTGTGGTCAGGTGTATCGGAGAGGGACAGGAATTGGAGTACAGGACACTGATCGCTGACTTTGTGGAGTGGTCTCAGGCGAACCATCTGCTCCTTAATGTGGACAAGACCAAGGAGCTGGTCATCGACTTCAAGAAGAAAATGACCCCTATGGAGCCCATCAAAATCCAGGGCTGGGAAGTGGCAGTAGTGGGGCAGTACAAGTACCTGGGAGTCCACTTGAACAGCAGCCTGGACTGGAAAGACAACAGCAAGGCTGTTTACAAGAAGGGCATGAGCAGACTCTTTTTCCTGAGGAAGCTTAGGTCCTTTAATGTGTGCAGCAAGCTGCTGGGAGATCTTTTTTCAGTCTGTTGTGGCCAGTGCCCTGTACTTTGCAGTGGTTTGTTGGGGGAGCAGCACCAGCAAAAGGGGCTTAAACCAGATTGACAAACTGATCCAGAAAACCGGCCAAACTATTGGCCCGCAGTTGGAGGCGTTTGTGTCAGTGAGGGACAGGAGGACACTAGACGAACTGCTCGCCATCATGGACAATGCTGCCCACCCACTCCACCAGACATTTTAGGGACAGCGGAGTTCATACTCCAAGAGGCTCCTTCAGCTTCGTTCCCACAGTGTTCGATTCAAGAACTCCTCCATCCAGCTGTTTAATCACTCGCCGTACAGCAATAGATGATATCTGTCTATTACCTGACACCTTCTATGTTAGCTACCTCTCTTTGTTTATAATGTATATTTTCTGCTGGATCTACTCTCTATTTTATCCTGCCCTTTTTTTTTTTTTTGCTGCAGCTGTTACACACACTGTAATAGTGTACATGGTAAATGTGATTTGTGATATATAATAGAAAAATGTAATATATACGGTATATATAATATGTAAATATTACATATGTTATTTTATATTGCTACTATGGTACATTTTTAGTCTACTTTATACCTGCATTATCCTTTCCATCCTTTGTAACTGAGCTACTGTGTGGAACAATTTCCCTTGTGGATCAATAAAGTTAGTCAAAGTCTAATTCTAACACGGCAATGTGAGGGAACAGACTGCTTTGCGTTTTACCCATCATGCATTGTAGTGGCATTAAATGGGGCTGTAATTATTACATGTGTATGGTTTTTAAATATTTTTTTTATAATGCCCACATTGGTCAGTGAGCATGTTAAATTGTGTCTTGGTTTGTATTGTTTTTGACTTGTGTTTTTTGTTCATGCCACAGGTGAGAACGTTTGTTTGATTTATTACATACAAATACTTACACAATGATTACTGATAGTTGTTGAGTAACAATTCTCAGATTGAGTGCTTTTATGAAATTGTGACATTATTATGAGAATATTTTGAGATACCATAAGGGACAGTTCAACCCGCAGGTCCGCAAATTCGGGCAACCCTGGTTTATTTATTGCATAGTACAGGAGCAAAATGCAAAATGTGTGGCATCAGTAAAATGCGCCCATTTGAAAACCAAAGCAAAAATAAAATACACAGACTGATGGTCGAGCCTTTTTATGCAACACAAGCAGGCAAAATACACCAACCGCCAGCTAAGATTATAATGACAAGTGCATTCATCTCACGAGGAAAAGAACAGGCCAGGCAATATACAGTATAAGGTTTTCACCAATCAGGTACATTATCTGCTTATAACAGGGCATATAAAATCAACCTACAACCAGTCGTGACGGGTACAGAGTACCTGCACAGTGACATCAACATATTGCAGATAGACGTTGCATAATAGGTACAGTACATAGACCGAGGAAATCCTATTTAGCTTAGGGAACTACTGTAGGTGCTTGAGACAAACATGCACAGATTTGATGTTAACACTTATTAGTGTAATACATGTTTCACTTACAGTATGTAGAGCCAATGTTATGCTTTATACACACAATGGGAATACAATCATCGAGTGACCCAAAAATAATCCAATATGGATAAACATTGGTCTTATTTGGGTCTAATACAAGAATAATGTATCTGATCCTAAATGTGTGTAAATGACTGTTCTCCCACCAAGTATTACTGGGCCCTTTGTTTCTGCCACATCACAATTTAAATTTTTTACAAGTATTTTTATTTGGTAGATCATCTGTGCTTAGGAGTCACATAAGAGTGAAAAGGAGCGACGAGAGGAATGCTTAGAAAGAGCCTGAGAAACATTAGCACTGTTTGACTGACAATGGTCAAAATCGTGTTATGTGCATTGACCTATTTGTGGAGTAGACGCGGAACAAAAAAATAAAATGTAGCTTAGTCCTTTACAGCCAGCGAGCATCTTTTAGCAAGGGCACGGGCCCTGAAGGAACAGGGCATGCTCAGTAGTCTTACAAAAACGTCACATCTTCTTGCGATTGCACCCACCGCCAGTGGGCGTCGTACTCCAGATGCATTTTACTCTTGAGTTTGCATGTATCCAAGTCCACGTTGGCATTTTTGTAAGGTTTACGTTTCGGGCTCTGCTTCAGGTTTTCAGTGAGGCTGACTTTTTGTAGGGTTGTCTTCTCCTGAGTGCCGTTGGCCTTAATGATCTGGGTATTGGTCCTAGTCTCTATCGCCTTAGGGCAAACTGAAGAATCCTGCTTAGTTTTAGACTGAGCTTCAGGAATGCAGCCAGGAACAGACGCTTTTCCACTGCCAGTCCCAACTATCCCATTCCCATTGATATCACTGACACCAACGGGCCCGTTTCCAGTTTTCTCAGTTGATCGAGACCGGATGGATTTAACAACTCTAGTCTCAACCCCGGGCTTGTCCCCAGTCACAGTGGCCACAGAGCCTCCCGCTGTCCGCACCACAGCAGTCGCCTCGGAGACCTGCGGTGTGGACGAGCAGATGACCGACTCTGAGCTCGAAGGACAGTATTCATCCATATCATCCGCCAGGGTGTCCAAGTAACTGCCGATGGAAATGTTGTCCAGCTTGTCATTGGGGTCCTGAAGGCTGCTCCAGGAACCTCTCCAGGAAGTATCGGGACCCTCGCCCAGGCTGTACTGGCTGCTAGTCAGGCTGCTGCAGCGGCTGGTTAGCGTGCTGCGCTCCTCCAGTAACCATTTCACTGCCTCGATGCCCTCGTTGACAGCCAGCAGCTGCTGAAGGATCTTGACGTCCACTGAGCGCAATTGTGCCTGTAGAAACATTACAATTAGATGCAGATCTGAAATGACTAGGATTTTGCTCAAGGACACGTTGGCAGACAACTTGTCCAGGGTGTACCCTGCCTTTAGCCCGAGTGCAGCTGGGATAAGCTCCTGCCCCCCCTCGACCCCGAAAGGGACAAGCGGTAGAAAATGAATGGATGGGCACTTTGGCAATACTGTCTCTCGTTAGCAACCAACAGGTAAATAAGTAGAATTAAATCAGAATTTTCTAACAGTATCAACAAAAGAACAACTTCACCAATAGCAGACATTTTGGAGCTTTCCAACAAAGATAATATTCTATGCAGATACACTCAAACCACAAAAGATGAATAAATTATTGCTGTAGGTAAAACAAAATGTTGTACAATAAAGTTTATGAGTATGTTTTCAATAATGTCAACAAATTCCTAAAATTTTTCATCTTTTTATTTTTTACGTCCCCAATGTCATATTTACGTTATTTTCAAATAATGCCTTTAAATCTCGATCCGGAAAGCCGATGTCCTCTGGCCGATG
>NC_084561.2:24458823-24461323 GCF_033978685.3 Nerophis lumbriciformis | reverse complement strand
GTGATTTAGCTCAGAATGTTGAACACAGACATTTTAAACTTCTTACATTAAGAACTCTTTTATATGCATATTACGACCATAGAATTATATATTTTCATGACTTGCTGATATAAATTAGATCATTTGTTGTTGTTGTTTTAAGACAAAAAGGAATTTACAATGTGACCATGTGAACAGAAATGAAAGAAAATTAATATACCTAATTCAAGCACATGCACACAAAAACTAAATTGTAAATGCTGCAGCTATTGATTCTAAGTAATCCATCAATAAGTTTGTTTGATTAATTGGATAAAATACACTTTTAGGGGAAAATAGTTGATATAGACACAATTTTTTATGCTTGCCACTACCTTCATTCGGTCACAGTATATTGCTCTCAAACAGGGGTCACCAACGCGGTGCCCGCGGGCACCAGGTAGCCTGTAAGGACCAGATGAGTAGCCCGCTGGCCTGTTCTAAAAATAGCTCAAATAGCAGCACTTACTAGTGAGCTGCCTCTATTTTTTAAATTTTATTTATTTACTAGCAAGCTGGTCTCGCTTTGCTCGACATTTTTAATTCTAAGAGAGACAAAACTCAAATAGAATTTGAAAATCCCAGAAAATATTTCATAGACTTGGTCTTCACTAACTGACGAAGAAACAGATAACAGATTTGGTGTCCAGTTCAAAGTGTGACATGATTTATTTAAAAATTTGAGAGTTGACTTTTGTATTTTACATGAGTTATTATTTGTACAAACATGGTGCAAAGTAATTCATGATTTGTTAAAAAATGTTAGTGGCTAGCTAGTTAAAATTGGATATTGTGATTTCACAAGACTGTATAAGAAGTGATCATTTGAAAATGTTCAAAGGTAAATTGAGCAAATTGGCTATTTCTGGCAATTTATTTAAGTGTGTATCAAACTGGTAGCCCTTCGCATTAATCAGTACCCAAGAAGTAGCTCTTGGTTTCAAAAAGGTTGGTGACCCCTGCCCTAGAATCAAGCTGATAATAATAATAATAATACTGTACTTGGTATCTTTACTGTTGATATTTCTATGGCTACGCCCACCTCTGTTTACCTTCATGAGCTCAACCCTACCCGTTAGCATGGCTTATTTAGTGTAGCATGTTTAGGTAGTCCTCATCCTCCGGTGATAATGATAGCTTATTTGCTGCCATGGAGGCAAAGATTGCTGACTTAGAAATAGGGGGAAAAAAAGTGACTTTGCACTGTGGAGGGGCGTTAGCTGCTAGCAGGTATGCTACATTACGTTGACGACGTGGTGAATCAGTGTCGCTTGTTAAATTTGTGTCATCAACATGCATCATTATGATACAACAATAGTATTAAAAGCTCTATTGTCGGCCAAATGTATATCATTTATATTAGTGTTGTCCCGGTACCACTATTTTGGTACTGGTACGAGTACCAAAATTATTTTGAGACTTTTCTAAATATAGAGCACCACAAAAATGGCATTATTGGCTTTATTTTAACAACAAATCTTAGGGTACATTAAACATATATTTCTTATTGCAAGTTAGTCCTTAAATAAAATAGTGAACATACAAGACAACTTGTCTTTTAGTAGTAAGTAAACAAACAAAGGCTCCTAATTTAGTCTGCTGACATATGCAGTAACATATTGTATCATTTTCCATTCTATTATTTTGTCAACATTATTAAGGACACGTGGTAGAAAATGAATTATTAATCTACTTGTTCATTTACAGTTTAAAAGAGAAAGTAAGCAGATACCATCTACACTTCTGTTAAAATGTAATCATTTATTCTTCTGTTGTGTGATACTTTACATTAGTTTTGGATGATACCACATATTTGGGTATCAATCCGATACCAAGTCATTACAGGATCATACATTGGTCATATTCAAAGTCCTCATGTGTCCAGGGACATATTTACTGAGTTTATAAACATAATATACATTTTTTTTTTAAACAAAAGATGTTGTGATGCCAACAAATATTGACGTAATCATAGTTGTATCGACTCGATACACTCCTGTACTATCATTACAGTGGATGTTAGGTGTAGATCCACCAATGGTGTTTGTTTGCATTGTGACGCCGGTGAGCTATGGTGTGTAGTGAAGCATGTTGAGCTATTCCTCGTCCTGCAGGGATGATACTTGTAAGAAACTTACTTTATTTGTCGCCATGGAGGCGAGGATTAGTGATTTAGAAGTAGCTAAAACACTGCCGACTGTGAATTGATGTTTGGCGCTAGCTAGCTAGCCATGTCTTTAAGCACCTCTTCATGAGGGCGTTTCACCTTTATCGTTAGTTTTCAAGCCAAAATGCGTCCATTCTCCGTTTTCTGTCTACACACTGTGTCTGCTTGTAAGCACTCAGTGATTGTGTGCTACCGAACATTCTCCTCTGCTCGTAAACCAACGACGTGATGACGACGGGGGAGCGGGGGACCGGTACTTTTCAGAGGCGGTATAGCACCGAATATGATTAATTAGTATCGCGGCACTATACTAAT
>NC_084561.2:24436323-24453823 GCF_033978685.3 Nerophis lumbriciformis | reverse complement strand
ATATGTATGTGTATACATATGTGTGTGTGTGTATGTATATATATATATATATATATATATATATATTTATATAATCCGTTCATGAATGAGTATATCCGTTCGGCCACCGTGTTCAATGGAGAAGTGTGATCTACAAAATGTGCAGGCAGCATACCCCTTCCCCTTCGAACTGTCCTGGATGAACTGAAATTATTTTTTCCAATCATTTTGGAACTTGCAAGCGTACTTCTTCTTCTTACTCGTCGTCGCCATGTCTCTTCTTCGTTCTTCTGCTTCGTCTGTTTTGTTTTTGGACATTACTACTTGCCGTAGTTTTGAAGCAATGCACGATGGGAATCCGGATGTAGTGTGTCAGTGTATTAACGTGCCGGCTGGAATAAACACACGCTGAGAAATAGCTTCGTGCCTGCCTACTTTATGGGTTATAGATAAACCTATGGATAACGGAGACATATATAATAGTCTCTTTTTCAGGTGAGAGAGGACGCTAAAGGCAGTGCCTTTAAGGCACGCCCCCAATATTGTTGTCCGTGTGGAAATCGGGAGAAATACGGGAGAATGGTTGCCCCGGGAGATTTTCGGGAGGGGCACTGAAATTCGGGAGTCTCCCTGAAAAATCGGGAGGGTTGGCAAGTATGATTTGTGGGTCATTGGCCTGAAAAACGTTGACGACCCCTGCTTTAGTGGCAGTCCGCTACTAATAAGCCTTTTTTGGCCGCTAAGTGCTTGAACCAGTCGGACGTGACTTCACATGCAATAAAGGTATGGACATTTGATTTGAAATGTGTCAGTACCCATAAACAATTTCCAACGTTCTTCAGAGGGAGCCATCTGCCTCAGGGGTTATCGGCCGTGTTTGTGGCGGCGCTTTTGTGTCAGCGTCCTGGTGGCCATGTTCTGATGACCTCCTGGTGCAGATGGCTCCTGTGATAGTGGTGACTCACATGTCTCCTCTGTACTCACCCATGCAATCATTGGTCCATATACCGTATTTTTCGGATTATAAGTCGCAGTTTTTTTCATAGTTTGGCCGGGGATGCGACTTATATTCAGGAGCGACTTATGTGTGAAATTATTAACACATTACCGTAAAATATCAAATAATATTATTTATCCCATTCACGTAAGAGACTAGGCGTATATCAGCAATCGTCACACACACACGTCAACCAATAAAAATTTGGCGGGGGCGGGTCAAAAAAAAGATGCTACCTGCTACTACTTCCGTACCTATGAAAATTGATCATTTCAACATTGGCGGTAACTTATAAAAACTGAGATTAGCGATTAGGAGTGACAGATTGTTTGGTAAACGCATAGCATGTTCTATATGTTATAGTTATTTGAATGACTCTTACCATAATATGTTACGTTAACATACCAGGTACATCCTCAGTTGGTTATTTATGCGTCATATAACGTACACTTATTCAACCTGTTGATCACTATTCTTTATTTATTTTAAATTGCCTTTCAAATGTCTATTCTTGGTGTTGGGTTTTATCAAATTTCCCCCAAAAATGCGACTTGTGTTTTTTTCCTTCTTTATTATGCATTTTCGGCCGGTGCGATTTATACTCCGGAGCGATTTATACTCCGGAGCGATTTATACTCCGGAGCGATTTATACTCCGGAGCGATTTATAATCCGAAAAATGCGGTAGTTGCATATGTGTGTGTCAGTGACGTGCAGTCACTAGAGGCAGGTGAGGCAGGGCCTCACCTGCCATCATGGAAAGAAAAAAAATGTAAAAAGAAAAAAATATATATTAAATTGTTAAATGTATCCAGTGATTATACTATAAAGTTATTTTCCATTTAACTTCACCAGTTTTAGATTATTTTTATTCAAAATCGCTGAATTTTCACATTTGCCGTTCAAATACTGAGAAGAGACGGTGCGGTGAACAGCAGCCAGTCGAGGCACGTCACTCAGTGCCTCAACATGGATTGCGGACTCGGCTAACTGCTGGCCTGCTGTGCAGTGAGACCGTATTGCTATATGAATTATATTATACATTTCCATAGTTTAGTTAGCTGAGGTATATAATGTACAGTGTATTTTGTCAACAACTGTATGTGTGTAACTTATTTCTTGTGCTGAGCGATCATAAAACAGCTGCAAAAGACGCACTGGCTGAGGCTCGCCTCCTGCACCCCCGCCGTAGAATGCACGGCAACCCCTGACGGGAGTGTTATATCAACTAAAGCCCACACTTAAACTTTCCACGTGCAAGATTGAATCTATTTAAAAAAGTTATTTCATAAGAAGCCAAAAAGTGCAAAAACAATAATGTTCGTGTTGGAGGAGTTGTGAATGACTGCAGGGCCACAACATTAGGTACACCTGCAGACTGCAGGTGTACCTAATTCACAACTCCTCCAACACGAACATTATTGTTTTTGCACTTTTTGGCTTCTTATTAAATAACTTTTGTAACCTATTTTTATGGGCTTTCATCTTTGTGATGTTAAGTTCCTGTTATGCGCTGTTACACAGTATATGCCTTGAGCTCTTATTTTGAAGGCGCTAAGAGCGGAAGTGATGACACGTTGGAGTGGAGCGGAAGTTTTTGAAAGAAGGTAAATAAAGTGGTCCTCGTGTAAACTGGAGCCTCCGTGTTTGTTATTTTGTAGTTTCATACAGTATAGGCGACATTTATAAACCCTCGGTTACACTTTTTTAAATAGATTCAATCTTGCACGTGGAAAGTTGAAGTGAGGGCTTTAGTTGATATAACACTCTCGTCGGAGGATTCATTAATCAGCACAACAGCGGCGCATTTATAAGTAAAGGTAAGACCATAATAACGTTTTTTTATTAAATGTGCTTTTTTGTGTGCTACCGTTTGTATGTGTAAAGTTAAAGTTAAGTTAAAGTACCAATGATTGTCACACACACACTAGGTGTGGTGAAATTTGTCCTCTGCATTTGACCCATCCCCTTGTTCACCTTCTGGGAGGTGAGGGGAGCAGTGGGCAGCAGCGGCGCTGCGCCCGGGAATCATTTTTGGTGATTTAACCCACAATTCCAACCCTTGATGCTGAGTGCCAAGCAGGGAAGAATGCTGGTATGAGCTTTTAAACATAACCCGTTAACTGCTGCCAATCAAATGGTGAATAAGATACTCTGTAGGGTTCATATGTTTGTAAATCTTACTGTGATGAAGTCAGTGCCTCACTAGTCATGAACCTCACCGCACGTCACTGGTGTGTGTGTGTGTCTGGTATCTGTATCCGTGCGTACGTATGTGGTAATATGGGTCACCGGGGTATTGTTTTAACTTTGTCAAGCACATTGCGTTGCATTTCTTTTATGTATGAAAAGCACTTTATAAATTATTTTGATTGATAAACGTACTGAATTCAGTAGCCATCCCTACCACAAACACAGTGGACAGCAGACATTTGGTTTTGGTCTATTTCTTTTGTCAAATGTACACATTTGGGACAAAAACACAAATAGTGCAGAGGAAGGACGCTGGTTCTCAGGAGGACAAACGAAAGAATGTCAGAATAAAAGTAAGGCGTATCCTCCTCCTCATGCTATATATGACACGCAGACGCTATACTATGATTAATCCAAGGAGTGCCACCACAATGCTCAGCTTCTTGGTGTTTGTCACGCTGACATGAGAGGCGGGTTTGAGGTTTGAGGTTGGATGCTGGAAGAGAATGGGGGCCTAATGAGAGTGGCAGTAAAAGCTCTTCAGGCCATGTCAGCAAAACAAAGCTTTGTGCTCCTCACTTTCTTGGCTTACTCAGCTGAGCATACGCACTTCATTCATTGATTTGTTTGCACTCAGTGTTTTCATTTTCACTGGAGAGGTTGATTGTTTACTTGTGTGAAAATATGTCAAGTTGAGCCATGCATACTTGAGGTTCGGCATTCGCACCCAGACATATTTTTGGAAATGTTAGGTCCAAAAAAAAAAAAAAAAAAAAAAAAGAATAGTTGTGGTCCTTCCCACTGGAAAAACAAAAACCCATTTTTAATTACGACAACACTTTTTGGGGGGGAGGGGGATAAATGATCAATTGGAAGACATCTTTTCGTCGTACATTTAAATTAATATTTTATTCAATATAATTAGTAATTGTGAAAAATATAAACACTTTAAAAATGTATATACAGTATGTTCTGTTAGACTGGCTCCAGACAGATTTGTTTTTGTATTTTTGGTCCAATATGGCTCGTTCAACATTTTGGGTTGCCGACCCCTGTGTTAGACCATTAATTGTATGGTTGGTGGGGGCGTGGCCAACATGACATTATATAATTTGCATAATCTGCTATGATGCATATATTTAAAAAGGCTAAAAAATTTATACATTTAAAAACAAATATGTGTTAATTAGTATTGACATACTGTATATTTTGTCTTATATTATATAGTTTTGCTCTATTTTTTTAATTGTTGCTGCTTATTGTACATTGTCCTTTGACAGTCTTTCCATTTTCTAGAGACTTCAACGCTTTTAGTGACTTTTTCTTTATCAAAAACAACTAGCAACAAATCTAGCTCATTTTTCTGATGTTATTGGAGACTGTACTCCTGTTTAGAGACTCTTTACTTCTGTCGCTCAATGTCTGCGACGAACAGCAAGAGACATCACACTTGCTTTGCGCTTCTGCTCCAACTGTGGTTTCTCTTCTTGAAAGAGCGCCGTTTTCCTCTTAATTATTTTATTTTGTAGACCGCTGTCCGCAGGTATATCTCCGATATATTAAAGTATGTCTATCCCTCCGCTCCAGACAATTGCGCGTCTTGTTTACGTCATCACAACAACAGGTTTAAGCAGTGCTGTTTCGGTGATCAAAGCCTTTTTGGTGCATCACTATAACGTTATATACTATAACGACTTGCTGGTGTTAATGTTTATGTTCATGTGTTATTGATGTCAATTGTTTCTATGGCTGTGAATACACTGTGCCTGAAAGGGGATTGGCAGAAAATGAAGAAGCGTCGTCGTGTGTCTGGGAGTGAAGCATGGAGACGTATGAGTGTGCATGGGAGGTGATACGAGTTCGAATTGTGGCGGGTGTTATTATAAGATTGTCAATAAAAGTTAAAAATGGCGTCGTCGGACTTTGTGTGACTACAATACATTATATTACATTTATTTTCACCCAAAAAAACCCCCTAAATTTTAAGGTGTGGCGGCTTTTATTTTGCCGTGGTGGGCCTCATTGATCAATTACATTAAAGGAAAACCCCGAATGGTAACATAAGTCAGCCGATGGTGTTTTTGTCCTATTTGTTGGTTTGAGAAATGTACCAGTAAGCAAGTTGCCAACAGCTGCTTTAGTTGTTTAATTGTTCCATATCCATTTACTGTACGTGCATGCTGGAATTAAACAAAATTCACATCTATATATTTTGCAGAATGAACCAGTAAAACTGTGCAGCAGCTTGCAAACGCTACACAAATAAAGTATGGAATGCCCTGAAGCCCCCTGATGGATTTGTAGTTTTCCTTGGAACACTTGCTGTAACTTTCCTGAGTTACACTCATGGCAAAAGAAGTTGTGGCTTGAATGGATTTTCAAACTCGCTTGGGTTTCTTTCCTTGGATTTCTCCAAAGAAAAGACAAGCTTAGATGATTTTATTAGACAATGCTTCAAATAGAATAATTTTCACATCCATCTCTTTTAAAGGTTAAAGATGAGGACTGCAGCGCTTTTTTTTAAATTATCAGCAAACAGTCGCCTTTACAATTACCACAGACACGCCATAATGCCACTGAACCCAAACTTGCGGCTTAAAAATCCAAACCAGGCAGATGAGAGATGCTATAAATCTGTGCTGAAAAAAGTAAACTGTAGAAAGCATGTGACAGTTAATAAATGAAAAACACACTGTGTAATTCACACCACAAACCGGGAAACAGCACCGAAATCAGGCCAGAAGTATTAAATGTGTCAAAAACTGCCTCCCGATGTCACATAGCTCCTCCTAGACTGCTGACTCACTGCTCGCTGCAACACAGCGACAAGCACTCAATAATACTGCAACAACATGCCGCCCACCCCCATCTCATTGCGCATGGACCCCCCTCTCATGTCCCACAGTGCATTTCACCTTGCCAGGCTAACACAGGCAGACGTTTGGCATTCTCGCCGCCACCCCGACATAATATAGACTACCATCTCTTTAAGAACCGCCAATGCTCCATCTGCTTGCATAAAACCTTTCTGGGTTTGACTCATCCCAACCTTTATCTATTTTTAAAATCAACAAACACTATTGTAACGCCGAACTAAATATATCAGTCTTCACAGTCACACATAGAAATGCATCAAAACACTAAAAGAGAATAAACCCGCAGTACTAAAAGTTGAGGATGGGAAGCATATTAATTTGGTTGAATTTAGTGCCAATGTTTATACAGAGACAGATGGCGGACTAGTTCATTGATACTGATTATAAGCAGATATGCATATAACATCACATTGACACTTGGCTGTGTGCAGGCTAGAAGAGTATATTGCAAGTGACAGCAGAGACGTGGGATAAGACCCCTGCAGGCATTTCACCTTCAGTGTGACTCCTGCAGAGCTTCTTGCAGGAATGAACCGCTCACATCTTTATTAAAGTTCTTCTGTGTTTGTATTAGTCATTTCATTCCATTTGTGTCAATCAATAGATCATTTTCAGACTAACATTCTGTTTTCTTTTATGCGTTACATTAACACTCACTGAAAATACATATTTTGCACCAGTACATTCTGTGTGATTTTTGTTTCTGTAAATATGTATATATGGCTTTTAAAAAAATTCTACTTCATTACCTGCCAATTGCTCCCTACATACAGTACAGGCCAAACGTTTGAACACACCATCTTCTCATTCAATGCGTTTTCTTTATTTACATTGTAGATTGTCACTGAAGGCATCAAAACTATGAATGAACACATGTGGACTTATGTACTTAACAAAAAAAGGTGAAATAACTGAAAACATGTTTTATATTCTAGCTTCTTCAAAATAGCCACCCTTTGCTCTGATTACTGCTTTGCACACTCTTAGCATTCTCTCGATGAGCTTCAAGCACACCTGTGAAGTGAAAACCCTTTCAGGTGACTACCACTTGAAGCTCATCGAGAGAATGCCAAGAGTGCAAAACAGTAATCAGAGCAAAGGGTGGCTATTTTGAAGAAGCTAGAATATAAAACATGTGTTCAGTTATTTCTCCTTTTTTTGTTAAGTACATACGTAACTCCACGTGTTCATTCATAGTTTTGATGCCTTCGGTGACAATCTACAATGTAAAAAGTCATGAAAATAAAAAAAAACTCATTGAATTAGGTGTGTCCAAACCTTTGGCCTGTACTGTATATCTTATATTATTGTATTTTATTTACCTAAGGATAGATTGATTGGCAACACTAAATGGTCCCTAGTGTGTGAATGTGAGTGTGAATGTTGTCTGTCTATCTGTGTTGGCCCTGTGATGAAGTGGCGACTTGTCCAGGGTGTACCCCGCCTTCTGCCCGAATGGATAGGCTCCAGCACCCCCGTGACTCAGAGAGGGACAAGCGGTAGAAAATGGATAGATGGATGGATAAATAATTCCATCTTTGCGGAAATTACCACGGTCGATATTAATAATCGATAAATACTGTAATAGATGTAATGAAAGTACATTGACAAAATGACAAATAGTTAATGTCAACTAAGCGGTGAGAGAAAATACACCTGACACACAAAAAAAAAAGTACCTGCAGTAATTGAGCTCGATTTCAGAATGATGATCGTATACGTTGCGTAACATTTTAGTCTGTACAGAGTTTTTCACCTAATCCTCAATCCAACAATGTGATGGTTGTGGTAGACAGCTTGACATTAAATGACATCTTGTTTATGTTATATACCCTGAAGGCAGCGTGTTTGTGTCTATTTAAAATACAGCATGACAACAAAGCAGTATCATAGCACTGTATTAGTACCGTATTTTCCGGACTGTAAGCCACTACTTTTTTCCTCGCTTGGAACACTGCGGCTCATAGAACAGTGAAGCTAATTTATGAATTGTTCTTCACTAACGGCCATAATATTTTTCATTTTACAAAAAGTTTTCATAGATCACCGACAGAGACACTGAGCAGGTGTGTTATTGTTTGTGCTATGGCGCCATTTCTGGACGGGTTCGCTCACTGCAATTGCTGCAGGTTGAAACCGATACCGATAATTTCCGATATTACATTTTAAAGCATTTATCGGCCGATAATATCGGCCTGACATCTCTAAATATATGTATTAAAAAATATACATTTAGGCCTCCATTTGATCCCCAAAGAGTTTTGGTCAAAAAAAAAAAAAGTGTCATTATTCAGTATCATTATTTTTATTATTCACGTTTTAAATCTCGAGATCAACATTAGGTCTGTCAATATAACGTTTTTAAAGATTTAAGTTGTATGCTCTTTTTGTCAAAGAAAACTGTTTTTTTAATGGAAAAAAACACAAAATATGCAATATTTTCACCCAATAAAATTTTGAAGTGGAATATTTGAGATTATATAATTAGAGCCTTAAAAAGGTCAATGACTCATAACACCATTGATTTTAATCCATTATTATTTTTTGAGCAATGACACTTAAAAACAAATCACACTAAAATTATTGGGGATCCAAAAGGGTCCTACTTATTAAAGTGTTGAAAAATAAATTATAATTCATTTTTTTTACTGTTTACTTTTAACACAATAATCTCGAGATCAACTTCAGATCTAGCCGTCAATTATAAGTTTTATTGTTTAAGTTTTTTGTTTGTTCGTTTTAGGCCCTTCTTAAAAAAAAAACAGCTGTTTTTTATATGGCAAACACAAAATATGCAACATTTTCTCCCAAGAATATCTCAAAGTGGAATATATAATGTGACGTAATTGGCGCCTTGAATAGGTCAATAATTCATAATGACATTGATTTTGATTCCTTTTTTTTTTTTTAAAGAAAGAAACAGCCTGCATGGCAGCTTTGTGTAATTAGAGTAAACATTGCAACATTTTCTTGTTACATTTCACCTGTTTGCTCTTTTATACCACTTTTTATGTTTTACATTTTTTTCAGTCGTATTTTTAAAATGTGTCGTGGGGCCGTTAAAAAACGACCTTTCGGGCCGCAAATGGCACCCGGACCGCACTTTGGACACCCCTGGCATAAACATTCGGCCTGATTATTACATTAAACACATCATACCCTTCATAAAAGGTGATCTGAAAAGCATGTCTGTGTTTATGCTTAAGTCGGAGGAGGTTTAGCATCATAGAAAAGTGAGAAAATCACACAGTCACATCTACTGTAAATATACTAATTAGCATGGTTAAGTCATTTAGTCACTCACTCACTCACACACACACAGGGCATGACTGACATCACTGACAACTTCGATTACTATTATACTGAACATTATTTGATTGATTCCTTTATATCAATTCTGAATCGATTCATAATTTATAAGATTTTTTTTTTACTTAAATATACATTTAAAAAAAAAACCAACAGTTTTTGAAAATACTTTTTAGGCCATCTTCGCGCTTCCTTGTAGCCAGTTTACGTCATGTGGCAACAGCCAAAGGGAGGTTTTATTATACATTGTTTTACAATATTATAATTATTGATCAAATAATATATTGAAAGAATCCGTTTGAATTCAGAATTAATTCTAAATCGAATTGTCACCCTAAGAATCCGATTTTAAATTTCAAGATTTACATTCCTAATATATTGTATATGTTCATGTACGCAAACTATATATACATATTTTTATGAAAAAAAATCAAGATTTCAAAAACTGCAAAATATTTAAGAAAATAAATCATACATTTCAACTTTAGAGTTCACAAAGCCCTAACTCATATCGACATACGAGGTCTTCGACACAAGCGGTAGCCATTGCTTGCATTTATAATGAAAGATTTATAATTATAACAGAGAATTACCTTGAGCAGTGATTCTTAAACTGTCGTAATTACGCAGGGATGGAATTAAACCTCTACCTTGTTTTTAATGATTACTATTTTAATGATGGCCATTAATGGTGGTACTTGGAGTGCCAGGTGTTTTCTAAAGTGGTACTCGGTGAAAAAAGTTTGACAACCACTGACCGAGAGAATGTCACTTTGTTGTCATCACTTTTCTTCCATGTGTGCATATTCCTATTTGGATTCTTCTGTTTTCATATGATTTTGTAAACCCTTATCTAACTGAGCTGCTGCAGTAATTGTATCGTATGTCTTGACTATGATGATAATTCTTAGGGTGGCTAAAACTAAAACTGGGTGCATTTTGTTAGTTGTCGAAGTAACAAAACGGTCAATGGCCCCTGAGCCGGACCTTGGAACACCACTGCACTACGGGATCCTAATTGGGCGTTGTTGTGTTTTGACTGTGTAAATTATATGTTTTGGAGCAACTCTATCGAGCAGACAGCTGTCTTTGTTTTTGGGAGAGTCTGTGTTTATGGTATAAAGCAAGCTCTGTGTCACAAACACACACTGGCTTCATGCCTGGCTGAAAAGAAATGAGCAAACAAAATGGCCATCATTGCGTCACACGGTATATAGATCGATATCAATGTTTTGCATTGTATTTTTGTCTTATATGCAATCAGGCAATTACAGTTTTATAAATCATATTGTAGTTTCATTGGGGTCCTACAAATAGCTTCATGTTACATTCAGATTTGACCTATGGAGTCACCATATATTTACTCTACAGTTTATCAACCAAAGCACAATACAAACCATCGAGTTGGTGTTTATTATTCCACTATACTAGCAGCAAATGACTTGTGTTACAGTACTTATATTATGTACAGTAGGGATATCCAAAGTGCACTCTGGGGGCTATTTTTAATTGGCCCATGGCTTATTGTAGAAATTAAACAACAAAACAACAGCACAAAGAGCAAAAAGGCACTATTTAAAGAGAATACAGCTGAAATGTTGACACTAATAATTAGAGATGTCGGATAATGACTTTTTTGCCGATATCCGATATTCCGATATTGTCCAACTCTTAATTACCGATTCCGATATCAACCGATACCGATATATACAGTCGTGGAATTAACACATTACTATGCCTAATTTTGTTGTGATGCCCTGCTGGATGCATTAAACAATGTAACAAGGTTTTCCAAAATAAATCAACTCAATTTATGGAAAAAAATGCCAACATGGCACTGCCATATTTATTATTGGAGTCACAAAGTGCATTATTTTTTTTAACATGCCTCAAAACAGCAGCTTGGAATTTGGGACATGCTCTCCCTGAGAGAGCATGAGGAGGCTGAGGTGGGCGGGTTTGTCATTCTTGTTTGGTGTGGGTTCACAGTGTGGCGCATATTTGTAACAGTGTTAAAGTTGTTTATTCGGCCACCCTGTGGAGGTTGAGGGGGTTGGGGTGAGGTGGTAGGGAGTAGCTGGGGATGTATATTGTAGCGTCCCGGAAGAGTTAGTGCTGCAAGGGGTTCTGGGTATTTGTTCTGTTGTGTTTATGTTGTGTTACGGTGCGGATGTTCTCCCGAAATGTGTTTGTCATTCTTGTTTGGTGTGGGTTCACAGTGTGGCGCATATTTGTAACAGTGCTAAAGTTGTTTATACGGCCACCCTCAGTGCGACCTGTATGGCTGTTGACCAAGTATGATTGCATTCACTTAAGTGTGTGAAAAGCCGTAGATATTATGTGACTGGGCCGGCTGGCACGCAAAGGCAGTGCCTTTAAGGTTTATTGGCGCTCTGTACTTCTCCCTATGTCCGTGTACACAGCGGTGTTTTAAAAAGTCATAAATTTTACTTTTTGAAACCGATACCGATAATTTCCGATATTACATTTCAAAGCATTTATCGGCCGATAATATCGGCAGTCCGATATTATCGGACATCTCTACTAATAATAATAATATCACAGACATGTCTTTAAATGTATGTATTAGGTTTGTTTGAGCACTACTGTTGAGCATCTTTTCATCAAAGACACGTGTTATTTTAACTTTGTGTTACAGTAGTACCAACATGGACGCCTCTCTAGATATACAGATCACGTGGAGGATCCCGTTTTGTGTAAAGAAGAGCATATAACATTTAAATTAATGGATGACAGGGTGTTTATATATGGAATTATAACGCAAACATATTTTGAGCCCTTTCCTGCTCCACCACTGATAAAGAATATAATGGCATATTTTCCTGGTAATTATCACTGTCCTCTGATCAGAATCAGAATCAGAAATACTTTAATAATCCCAGAGGGGAAATTAAGATTTTCAGAACAATCCCATTCAAGAGCAGACAAACATTACAGGGAGACAGAACAGGATCGCTGACGGGTCTGCCTTCCGGCGCCCCTTACAAAAAAGGTGAGAAACAGGTAAACGCTGGGGTGTGGGGAGAAAAAAATATTCGGTCTAAGCATGGGCCCCTGGACAGGGGGTCCAGACTGAGGCCAAGGGAAATAAAAAAACTGCATAGCCATAGCACACATAAGCATGTGTGTAAGAGGGAACCATCAAAAAACACAAAGGGCATTAAAAGAGCAGAGCTGATGCAACCAGCCATTTCTACATACAGCTACAAAAGTAAAAACTAAAAAAAAAAAAAAAATGATGTGGGCAGTGTTGGCACTTTACCTAGAGAATGTCACTTTGTTGTCATCACTTTTCTTCCATGTGTGCATATATTTATTTGGATTAAATGGCACCGCTGTAGTGGTTGCTGGTTGCAGGAGCTGTGTGCTCTTGTGTTTCCTCCTTTTTGTTCTTGATGTTTTGTTCTTGTTTTCATGTGAGTTTTGCCTTCTGGACGGGGCCCCTTTGGGACTGCGCAACATGGGGTGGCGCTTTTGTGACTTCTGCGCTGCTTTTTAGTGTTTTATTGTGAACTTCTGGATCTTGCCTTGGGGCAGCCATGGCCATGTTTGCTGCTGGCTCTCCGCCAGACCGGCCTCCGCGTGGAGACACCGGAGGAGATGCAGTGGAAGGGCTAGCGTTGAGCGTCGGGATGGATGAGCTTCATGGAGTCCTGGCTGAATGAGCATGTATGAGCATGTATCGGACGCTTTGGTCTCCTTGGACGGGACGTCTAGGACTCTCTTGGTTGCTTTGTTGGGTCGGTTCCTGTCTCTGGCCGTGCGCCCCCCAACTCCAACAAAGAGTTTTATTTTGTTGTTTGTCTAGGCATGATGCAATCGTATGTGTGTAATTTGTATTATTTATTGCTATTGTTTTGTCGTTGCTTTTGTAGCTGTATGTAGAAATTGTACCGCTGGTTGCAACAGCTCTGTTCTCTTTCAATGTCTTTTATGTCCTTTGTGTTCTTAAATGTTTCCCTCCTGTTTTCATGTTTTGTTTTTTTTTACCTTATTTTTTGTAGACTTTTTGTATCTGCACTGCAACCCCATCATTTTCCCATTATGGAATAAATTAAGTCCATCTATTTATCTTAAAGGCCTACTGAAACCCACTACTACCGACCACGCAGTCTGATAGTTTATATATCAATGATGAAATCTTAACATTGCAACACATGCCAAGCTTACTAAAGTGCAATTTTAAATTTTGCGCGAAATATTCTGCTGAAAACGTCTCGGTATGATAACGTCAGCGCGTGACGTCACGGATTGTAGAGGACATTTTGGGACAGCATGGTGGCCAGCTATTAAGTCGTCTGTTTTCATCGCACAATTCCACAGTATTCAGGACATCTGTGTTGGTGAATCTTTTGCAATTTGTTCAATGAACAATGGAGACAGCAAAGAAGAAAGCTGTAGGTGGGAAGCGGTGTATTGCAGCCGCCTTCAGCCACACAAACACAGCCGGTGTTTCATTGTTTACATTCCCGAAAGATGACAGTCAAGCTTTACCATTGGCCTGTGGAGAACTGGGACAACAGAGACTCTTACCAGGAGGACTTTGAGTTGGATACGCAGACACGGTACCGTGAGTACAGATGCAGCTGCAGCTCCCAAACATTTGATCGCTTGCCCATACGTGCGTGCCGCTATGTGCATGTCACGTACGTAACTTTGGGGACTTTGGGGAAATATATGTGCTGTATGAACTTTGGGGAGGTGAACGGTACTTTGGGCTGTGGGATTGAGTGTGTTGTGCAGGTGTTTGAGTTGTATTGGCGGGTTATATGGACGGGAGGGGGGGAGGTGTTTGTTATGCGGGATTAATTTGTGGCATATTAAATATAAGTCTGGTTGTGTTGTGGCTAATAGAGTATATATATGTCTTGTGTTTATTTACTGTTTTAGTCATTCCCAGCTGAATATCAGGTCCCACCCGCCTCTCACAGCATCTTCCCTATCTGAATCGCTCCCACTGCCCTCTAGTCCTTCACTCTCACTTTCCTCATCCACAAATCTTTCATCCTAGCTCAAATTAATGGGGAAATCGTCGCTTTCTCGGTCCAAATCGCTCTCGCTGCTGGTGGCCATGATTGTAAACAATGTGCGGATGTGAGGAGCTCCACAACCTGTGACGTCACGCTACTCGTCTGCTACTTCCGGTACAGGCAAGGCTTTTTTTATCAGCGACCAAAGGTTGCGAACTTTATCGTCGATGTTCTCTACTAAATCCTTTCAGCAAAAATATGGCAGTATCGCGAAATGATCAAGTATGACACATAGAATGGACATGCTATCCCCGTTTAAATAAGAAAATCACATTTCAGTAGGCCTTTAAATGTATGTGTTAAGCATACTTTCACCAGACAAGTTTGATACAGTGTTTGTATTACAGTAGTACCAACATGGCCGCCCCCTCCTGTGTATGGGGCCCCGTTTTGTGCGAAGAAGGGCGCATAAAACGTTAATGAATGACATGGCGCTTTATGGGGAATTTTACCGCAAACCTATTCCTAGCCCCTTCTTGCTCTGCTACTGATACTCAAACCCTGATCGGAGTTGTGTCAAAAAGTTTTGAAAATGTATTAGTTGTATCACTTTATGCAAGAAAAAAAAATGTTTGAACAAATTATTTCCCATGATTTTGTTTTAGTACAAAACATGCATTAAATTAAATTCATGTTTGATTTAAAAAAAAAAAAAAAAAAGTACAGAAACAATTGTTTCACATGAATTAAGTGTGAAACAAATTTGTCATTGGAGGTCCCAAATAAAATCCTGCTTGGGGCCCCAATTTAACCATGTCCAGCAGGGCTATTCAACTACATAATGAAGAAGACCGCAGTTCTAAGAGCCCAAGGGCTTAGCGG
Source organism: Nerophis lumbriciformis (assembly GCF_033978685.3). Classification (NCBI taxonomy): domain Eukaryota; kingdom Metazoa; phylum Chordata; class Actinopteri; order Syngnathiformes; family Syngnathidae; genus Nerophis; species Nerophis lumbriciformis. Next base: position 24,438,597 of record NC_084561.2, on the reverse strand, counting down.
CCGAACATCGAAATGTTGATGTTTCGTCAGAAAGTGTCTCCGCAGGTTATATTTCTTTGAGAGTACTTAATTACAAAGTAAGCACAACTTTCACACTGCACTGTCAATTAATTCATTATTCTGTCCCTGCTACTCGTTTCCAGCGTGTGCAGCTATTTAAAAGAACGAAAAAAACAGAAGCTCCAGAGGTTTTGTTAAGGATTTATGCTCCTTCTTTCGCATTAGTTTCCTTCCTCAGTTTTATTTATTTACACTTCTTTCATTTAGGTTTGTAAGACTGAAAATATAAACGTAAAAGTATAACTTCCATTGTGTATTTTATAAAAATAATGTCCATTGTGTATTTTACATGAATAAAATAGGTTTAGTGTTAACGCATTCACACAATAAACTGCAAATGTTTACACATACAGAAATTACACAACATTCACACACCAAACATTGCACACACTGGATGTGAATAAGGTTGTCGCCCTCTACTGGTCAAATTTAGCGCAACATGTATTAAACGAGGTTTGATCAGCATCGTTACTCTCAGACAAATCCCAACATGACCACGAATACAAAAGACATCACAAAGTCAGCAATTTCAATACAAAATAAACTAAATATATGTATGCACAATATCTACTTGCAAATGTTCGACAAAGTTTTGTGATTAAAGTCACACGCTGGGATTTCTACCACTGTTGCTGCTTGTCTGGATCAATGTGTCCGTTGCTAAAAAGGTCCACCAGAAAAAGAAAACAATGGGCCCCATTCAACAGTAAGTACCTAACTTTTCCTCTTATCTTTCTTCCTAAGTGATCCATTCAAATTCATGACATGTTCTTAAACGACCAAATTTTTCCCACCTGCAGTTCTTAAGTTGCTGAATGCCAAATGTTAGCACATGCGTGTCTATCATAATTAGCATAAAAACATGCCTTTATTTCCCCAATATGCAAATGTAAACGCACTTAATTCCGTAATTTGCATAGGTAAACGCCCTTAATTCCCCATATAAGGGCACAATTCCGGCGGAAAAGCCGAACATCAAACACACAGAGAAAACACAATCAGATTAGAGAAGAGAAATTTGTATTATCCCGCGGGGTAAATACATAATGTCAAAATGTAAGTTTAAGAAAGGGTGGACTGCAGCATTCAAATAAATATTCGTCACTTGGGGCAAATAGGTCTACATGGCCATCAAATATGCGCTCCCTCCCCAGGGCACAATCTGCGGCATCTTGCAGTAGCAGCAAAAGCATTACCATCGTGTGTGTGTGTGTGTGTGTGTGTGTGTGTGTGTGTGTGCGTGCGTGCGTGCGTGCGCGTGCGCGCACACAGTATTTTGAAATGTCTATATATTGCTCATTTTACTATATGTCTGTCTTATCTATCTCTATATCTCTCTACTGTATTTTTCGGACTATAAGTCGCAGTTTTTTCATAGTTTGGCCGGGGGTGCGACTTATACTCAGGAGCGACTTATGAGTGAAATTAACACATTACGTAAAATATCAAATAATATTATTTAGCTCATTCACGTAAGAGACTAGACGTATAAAATGTCATGGGATTTAGCGATTAGGAGTGACAGATTGTTTGGTAAACGTATAGCATGTTCTATATGTTATAGTTATTTGAATGACTCTTACCATAATATGTTACGTTAACATACCAGGCACGTTCTCAGTTGGTTATTTATGCGTCATATAACGTACACTTATTCAGCCTGTTGTTTACTATTCTTTATTTATTTCAAATTGCCTTTCAAATGTCTACTTCTTGGTGTTGGGTTTTATCAAATACATTTCCCCAAAAAATGCGACTTATACTCCAGTGCGACTTATATGTTTTTTCCTTCTTTATTATGCATTTTCGGCCGGTGCGACTTATACTCTGAAATATACCGTAATTTAAAGATCAAGGCTTGTTTTTTATGGGCCTGTAAGACAAATTGTACAAATAAGATAAACACCAGAAATGGACAAAATTAAGGCACATAAACTAGAAGCATGTTCAACTTTTCTATAATGTAACTTATTGTGTGTACACTCACCATCTCACTCTTCAATATTCTGATCTTTTCATCCAGGCTCTTCTTCCCGTTCTCCTTGATGGTTTCGTGCCCGGCGGGGACCAGCTTGGCTTCACCCCGGAAAGTGGACGCCTCCTCCCGCATCCACCTGAGCAAACCCTCGGGGGTCTTCCGGCCGAGTTTCGCCTCTATGTCTCTCAGATCCGGCGTGTTCTCACAAGCAGCGCCTTCGTCCATCATGGTCATGG
>NC_084561.2:24418823-24431323 GCF_033978685.3 Nerophis lumbriciformis | reverse complement strand
ACACTTCAGAGGTGATGGAACTGACAAACACACAGTACATGAATGGGAAGAAGTAATGGATGTCTACCTGAAGAAGAGGGGTATTCCGCCCCAGGAACATTCCCAGGAAATAATGTCAAGACTGATGGGAAAAGCTAGGGATATTGTCAAGGTCACTCTGCGCAGCATCCCATCCTTAAAGCCTGCTGAGGACCCCAAGCTTGTTTTTGACATTCTCAAACAACATTTCAGTGAGGTAACATATTCTTCAATGCCCTTAGCAGATTTCTACAACACCTTACCTCTTGCTGGAGAGAATCCAATGGACTATTGGATCCGCCTGAATAAAGCAGTGGATGTGGCTGATGAGTGTTTAAAGAGGCAAGGGAAGTGCATAGAGACCCCTGCTCATGAAGTTACAATGATGTTTGTGAAACATTGTCCTGACCCTGCACTCTCCAGTGTCCTGAAATGTAGAACAGCAGAGAAGTGGACATCGCATGAGGTACAGGAGCATCTCATCAAACATCAGAGAGAGGCCAAGACAAAAAATCAAGGGAAAACATGCCGGCTGCCACAACACCGGCAGGTTGGTGCCCATGTTCAGATTTCAACGCTGGAAGATGTAGCTACTGACAATGTGAGGGAGCTTACCTGTGAACAGAACATGACAGGGCCATCATCCACTCCCCCGGTTGAGAACGCTTGCATCCACTCACTCATCAGCCTGCTACATCGTGTTTTGGAGCAGAAAGCTCAGGCAGTAGTAGCTGCAGCACCAAATAGAGAGCAAGCAAACGTTTTCCAAAGAAGTACATTTAAAGTCTGCCAGGCCACAGACCACTCCACCACGATGCACTGCAGGCAGGAGAACCTGTGCATGAGTTGTTTCCGACCAGGTCACTGGAGGAGAGACTGTCGACAACGTAGGTCAAGACATGATGCCCCGCCCCATCCCATCCAGTCTCAGTCTAGAGAAGAACAAGGTGCAGCACCTTTTAAACTAAATGGCTTACATTTTGAGAGGGGGCGTGTGAGCGTTAAAGAGACAACCCTCAAAGTTGGAGAAGATTTAAAAGAGGTGTATGCTAATGTGTGCAAAGCAATGCCAGAAGATTGCACAGTAGTTATCCAAAACATCCATAGCGTTGAACCATTTGGTGAATTATTTCATGCTCCAGTGATAGTCAACGGTTCTGCTCAGCTGCAAGGATTACTCGACTCTGGATCCATGGCATGCACAATAAATGAGACAGCAGAACAGAGACTTTTATTAGAGAAAATTCTGACACAACAAAAAGAACAGACGCAGCGCATTATCCTGGTCGGCTGTGGAGGAGTACAGGTGAGCCCCAAGTGCATGTATGAGATGGAGCTGGGATTGTATGGTGTAAAGTGCACGGTTCCAGTCCTGGTGGTTGCTGGTCAGAAAGATGAGATCATCATAGGCACCAATATGTTGAAGTATGTTGTCCAGCAGTTGAAGAACGATGATAATTACTGGAAACTTATCTCATGCAGTGCACAGGAGTCTCAGGAGTGTGAGCAGTTTCTGGAGATGATGGCCAGCCTCACGAGATGGAGAGGGGTAGATGTACCAGACAAGGTGGGCACAGTTAAGCTGACTCAGGCGGTGACACTACAACCCAAGCGGGAGTACTTATTATGGGGCAGGTTACCCAGTAATGTCCCGATGTCACCTGGAAGCACTGTGGTGGAGCCCACTTCGTCCAGGTGTGTCCCCCGAGGTATCATGGTTGGCAGGGTGGTCACACCTTTGTGGGGAGATGGCTGGACTCCGATGAGAGTGACGAATGTGACTGAAAAGCCTCTCACCCTAAAAAGAAACTGCAAGCTAGCAGATGTCTCTCCCTGCATCGCCGCCGAAGACTTCACACTGCTGCAGGGCTCCTGTCAGCAAGAGAATGACACAGACAAGAAAACACAGGACCAACAAAACACTGTTCATAACACTGACCTGAAACAGAGACTGAAAGACCTTGGCTTGGGAGACGTCGACATTGATGGTTGTCAGGTGAGCCCCGCTACCAAGAGTCAGCTGGTGGTGATGCTTGAAAAATATCAAGATGTGTTTTCAAAACACCATCTTGACTGTGGAGAAGCCAAAGGCTTTGTGCATAGGATACGACTCACAGACGACCGCCCCTTCCGCCTCCCATATCCCCTCCAGCTCACTATCAAAAACTGCGCCAGGTCCTCACTGAAATGGAGGAGCAGGGAATCATCCGAAAGTCAGTAAGTGAATTTGCTTCCCCCCTCGTGATGGTTTGGAAAAAGAATGGTGACCTCAGGATATGCACAGACTTCCGATGGCTGAATGCGAGGACCATTAAAGACGCTCACCCTCTGCCTCATCAGGCGGACTGTTTGGCTGCCCTCGGTGGGAACTCTGTTTATAGTACCATGGATTTAACATCAGGGTTTTATAACCTTTCCATGTATGAAGAAGACAAAAAATATACTGCCTTCACAACACCACTGGGCTTACATGAATATAACCGAATGCCACAGGGCCTTTGTAATAGTCCCGCATCTTTTATGAGAATGATGCTTCGCATTTTTGGTGACCTTAACTTTAGCAGCCTGTTATGCTATTTAGATGACCTCCTGGTCTTTGCCCCATCAGAAAAGGAAGCCCTCAATAGGCTAGAGGTTGTTTTTCAGAGGCTAAGAGAACATAATCTGAAGTTAAGCCCAAAAAAGTGCCACCTGTTGCAACAGTCTGTGAAGTTCCTCGGTCATATTATCGATGGTGATGGGGTTGCTGTTGACCCAGGAAAAGTGGAAGTGATTGTCAAAATGACAAAGAAAGACTTAATGGAAGATGATGGCTGCACGCCTTCAGTTCGGAGAGTAAAGTCATTCCTTGGTATGATATTTTACGATCAACACTTTATACCGAACTGTTCCTCAATCGCAAAACCTTTGTTTGCCCTCACAGCAGGTCAAAAGCGGAGAGGGAGGGTTGGAAAATCCAATCAGAAGCCAGGGGTTTTCAGAAAACTCAAACCTACAGACTGGACAGCTGACTGTGATTCTTCCTTCCTCAGCCTCAAGGAGAAGCTTTTGAACTGCGCGGTCCTCGCTCACCCGGACTTCTCCAAACCACTGATCCTGTCCATCGACGCTTCTCTCGACGGCCTTGGGGCAGTTTTGTCTCAGCTCTCAGAGGGTGAAGCCAAGGCTCGTCCAATCGCCTTTGCAAGCAAGAGTCTCACTGGCTCACAAAAGAGGTATCCTGCTCATCGTTTGGAGTTTTTAGCGTTCAAGTGGAGTGTTTGCGAAAAATTTAGTCATTGGTTAAAGGGTCAGTCTTTTACAGTATGGACTGATAATAATCCATTGACGTACATAATGACCAAGCCGAAACTCGACGCATGCATAACAGCGATGGGTGGCAAAACTATCTCCATACATATTTGACATCAAACACACCCTGGAACAAAAAACATTGTGGCGGACGCCTTGAGTAGGGACCCCTTCACCAGGTCGGTGAGTCAAAGGTTGATGAGTGAGCCGTACAAGGATCTTTTGGCAGAGGCTGAGGGGACAAAGGAGGAAGGAGTACAGGATGTTTTTCGGTGCAAGGTTCAATGTCTTCAGATAAATGAGCCATGCTCTGTGACCACACATGCTCCTGGTTGTAATCGAGTTGGAGGTCAGGGCTCTTCTGCTGTTAAGTCCATCTGTGAAGCTCATACTGAGTGGGAAGTGGCTGCAGAGTCTCGAGCAGTACAGTTTCTCAAGGTTCTTCCTTAGATGGTGCCCTCACAACAAGACACACTCCCAGCCCTGTCTCTTGAGGAGCTTCGGCGTAGTCAGGAGTCAGACTCAGACATCCAGGACGTCCTACTATTGGTGGAACGGGGAAATATGCCATCTAGGAGGGAGAGAAACCGATTAGCCTCTAGAGCACGAGCCCTCTGTAAACAGTGGCATCGTCTCAAGGTTCAAGATGGAGTTCTCTATAGAACATTTAAAGAGCCCTCTACTAGACATACAAGGTACCAGTTTGTCTTACCGGCTGCCCTGAAAGTCAAGGCTCTCTCTGGTGTACATGACCTCGCAGGACATCAGGGACAGGCCAGGACCCTGCACCTTGCCAGGCAGCGGTTTTTCTGGCCGCAGATGGAAAGAGACATTAAAGACTATGTGAAATGCTGCCAACGATGTATCCTAGCAAAAAGCCCTGAACCAGCTGCCCGGGCTCCCCTGGAGAGCATCTGCACCACTGCACCCATGGAGTTGGTGTGTATCGATTTTTGGAGTGCTGAAGATAACAAACAGAGGTCAGTGGATGTTTTGGTCATAACAGACCACTTTACTAAGCTGGCTCATGCTTTCCCCTGTGTAAACCAGACGGCGAAACAGGTTGCAAAGAAGCTGTGGGACAATGTATTTTGCATATATGGTTTTCCAGAGCGGATACATTCAGATCAGGGAGCCAATTTCGAAAGCAAACTCATCTCAGAACTCCTCAGTCTCACAGGGGTGGCAAAGTCACACACAACCGCATACCATCCAATGGGAAACGGGCAGACTGAAAGATTCAATAGGACGCTAGGCAGTATGTTACGCTCCTTACCCCTGGCAGCTAAACAACACTGGGCACAACAGATACAGACACTGACTTTTGCCTACAATGCCACCGTGCATGAGACAACTGGGTACGGCCCATTCTACTTGATGTTCGGTCGAGTCCCTAGACTCCCGGTGGACATGGTTTTCAAGCAGGTCTTGAAGGATACCAGTGTGGTTGACTACAACACCTACGCCAGCAAACTGATGACAAGCCTGCATGAAGCTGCTAATATCGCTCAACAACATACAAGGAAAGAACAGCAACATCAAGCCGATGGCTATAACAGAAAGATTCGAGGCACCTGTCTGAATGTTGGGGACAGAGTTCTGCTCGCCAACAAAGCAGAGAGAGGAAAAAGGAAGTTGGCGGACAAGTGGGAGCCCTCAATCTATACAGTTATAGATCGCAATCCCCAAAACCACATCTACAAAGTTCAGGATGAGAGTGGGAAGACCAAGGTGGTACATCGGAACCTGATTTTGGACGTGAGCTTTTTACCAATCTCTGAACAAACCAGTGCAGAACCGGAGCCAGGCACCTCAGATGAGATCAGTGAGTTTCGGCCTCAGCCACTTGATACCTTGAGTGATCTTGCGGATGAAAATCCAGAGGACCAGACCTGCTAATGGGTGTGCAAGTCATCTGATGCTGACTGTGAGTCATTAGGAGAGGACAGGGAGTCAGAAGAGGAGGATGAGACAACGTGTTCCCCAATCAGAGACTCTGATCGGCTGTCACTTGGAAGTTCTGAAGCTAACACTGCAGGCAGTGGAAGCATAGGACAAAGAGAGGAGATCTTACCTCCAAGAGACTCGCCTGGTTCTAGTGAGATTCCCAAGTCCCTTTTAACAAATGAGCAGAATGACCCTTTAACCAGTCTTCCTGACATAAGTGACACAAGACCTTGTGACATCATGCCCACAACAGTGAATGATAGTCAGGCACCTACACAAGATTCAGGGCCCGAGAGACATGTTGTCAGAACACGTACAGGCAGGGTAGTTAAGGCAGTTAATAGACTGATAGAGAATATGGTGCAGAAACCACTACCAAAGGGTATACAAGGGTTCAGAAGAAAGTCCCAGTCTTTGATGACTTTGTTTTAAAGTGGAACAATAGAGGCATAGCCTGGTTTTTTTTGTAGTGTTTTTCAGTAAAAGTACTCTTTTGGTCTAATGTGGGAAATGTTCTCATTGGTGGAATTGTGTACCAAGATTTTATGTGATGTACAAGGCATCATATTAACTAGGAGAGGCAGTAGCCTGATCAACTAGTGTTCTCTCTGAACTTATTATATAAGTAGCTTTATATGCTGGTTTAAGGACTTAGATTCCAGGGGACATCTTGGTTTGAGTGAATTTTGAACATTGTATCCCTTTCATCATTTTCGATTATTGAATACAGTACTCTCCATATGTTCAGGATTTTGGAGAAATTAAGGAGGGGTGAATGTAACAGATAGAAAAAGGAAACAGCATTTTTTGGTATTTTGTTATTTTATATTATTGTTATTAATTTCACCAAAATCCATCACATGATGTGTTTCAGTTTCTTTTTACTTTAAAAATGGATTACCAGTAATATAATTCAAGGTTTTGTGGATTTATTTTTGTATTTCTTTTATATTTACAAATCTGAGCTTTTATTTTGAAAGTTTGAGGATATGACTGTGCGTAGCTTCCTTTCCCTCAAGTCTGCTGTCCCTCGCTGGGAGAGGAGTTATGTGGAGAGGAGATGACCATTGCACTCACTTTGTGTTTCATGTCACCCTCATGCAGGAATAAAAGTGAATGTGAGAAGTTGAACCAGCCCCGTGTCCCATGTCATTGAATGAACGCAGAGTACTACACACACAACAGCGTAGTCGGGACCCTGCAGACCCGTCCCGGCTACACATGCTCATATTTTTCATTTTCATACTTTTCAGTTGGCCAACATTTCTAAAAATCCCTTTTTTGTATTAGCCTTAAGTAATATTCTAATTTTGTGACACACGGAATTTTGGATTTTCATTTGTTGCCACTTCAAATCATCAAAATTAAATGAAATAAACATTTGAATGCATCAGTCTGTGTGCAATGAATAAATATAATGTACAAGTTACACCTTTTGAATGCAATTACTGAAATAAATCAAGTTTTTCAAAATATTCTAATTTACTGGCTTTTACCTGTATATATGTGTACATATGTATGTATATTTATACATACATATACACACATACACACACATATATATATATATATATATATATATATGTCTTAATAAGGTTATCCAAAAAATAGTGCTCGATACCGTAGTAGAGCGCAATATATGTATGTGTGGGAAAAAAAATCACAAGACTATTTCATCTCTGAGAGATGAAATAGTCTTGTGATTTTTTTTCCCACACATACACATATATATATATATATATATATATATATATATATATATATATATATATATATATATATATATATACACATACATCCATGCAGCTGAGCCTATCTCAGCTGCATTCGGGCGAACGGCAGGGTACACCCTGGACAAGTCGCCACCTCATCGCAGGGCCAACACAGATAGACAACATTCACAAGGTTTTTTTTTCCATATAGGATAGAATATATTTATTTATCTTACAAAGGGGAAATTATGTGGTTGCAGTGCATCTTCAAAAAGACCACAAAAAAATCATGTTAAAAGCACATGAAAGCAAGAATGAAACATTAAAGAACACTAAGGACAAAGGACATTAAAAAGAGGATAGAGCTGATGCAACCAGCAGCCACTTCAGCGGAGCCATATCTACATACAGTTATGGGGTGGCTCCATACCAATCGCCCAAAAATGTATTTGATGTCATTTGACATCCATTATGCAAAAAATGTATAATTATTCATATTATTTCATAATATATCATATATTGAAGTGTTTTACGTGCATTTATTCACCACAAATAATTGTATTTAATAAAAAATAGAGAAAGCAACAATAGTAGAAGAACACGACAGGAGCATCTCAATACATTAGAAAGTCTTGTGAAATGTTCATTTATTCACAAAGTGAAACTTTGAGCAAGTTAAGAAACTTTTGTAATATCGTAGATTCACTACACACGCAGATAAAAGTAAATAAAACGTTCGACTTATCAATGCATTATATCTCACAGCCTGTGACAAATGAGTCATATTGCAAGTGAGGATATTGTGATTTTCAGTACTACGATTTTTAACACAAGAGCTGACGAAGAAAGGAAAATACACAAAAAAGTACACAGTATAATACGGATTTCAAGGATGTAGCTCTTTCTGCAGGAGTCTTATAGCAGCGTTAGATAAATAAATAGGTGCCTTAATGCAGTGTTTTTCAACCACTGTACGGTTAAAAATATTTTTTGCAAACCAGTAATTATAGTCAAATTATGTGTTATTGTTGAGTGTCGGTGCTGTCTAGAGCTCGGCAGAGTAACCGTGTAATACTCTTCCATATCAGTAGGTGGCAGCCGGTAGCTAATTGCTTTGTAGATGTCGGAAACAGCGAGAGGCAGCGTCCAGGTAAAAAGGTGTCTAATGCTTAAACCAAAAATAAACAAAAGGTGAGTGCCCCTAAGAAAAGGCATTGAAGTTTAGGGAAGGCTATGCAAAACGAAACTACTTTGTAGCCAGTTCAGTTTTAAACAAAAACTGAATGCTGGACGACAGCAAAGACTTACTGTGGAGCAAAGATGGCGTCCACAATCTATATCCGAACATGACATGACTATCAACAATGTCCCCACAAAGAATCAAATATCAATAATCAAATATTGATTGCTAAAACAAAGTAGATGCGGGAAATATCACTCCAAGGACGACATGAAACTGCTACAGGAAAATACCAAAAAAAGAGCAAAAGCCACCAAAATAGGAGCGCAAGACAAGAACCAAAACACTACACACAGGAAAACAGCAAAAAACTCAAAATAAGTCAGGGTGTGATGTGACAGGTCGTGACAGTACACCTACTTTGAGACAAGAGCTATAGTGATGCATGGTTGTTTATAGTTTAAAGTCATATCCAACAATTGCAACAACGACTTTTTACTGTCAACTGAGTTTCATTTTTTAATGATTTCTGCAGGTGGTGTGTCTCTGGATTTTTTCAACGCAAAAAATGTGCCTTGGCTGAAAAAAGGTTGAAAAACACTGCCTTAATGTACTGTATGATCAAACCCAGCCAGAGTGTAACAAAGGTATTAATGGCTGAAAAGGGATCAGCAAAGTGGGAGGAGCCGGGAAGGTATAAAGTCTGGATTAATTAATGAAGCTTTCCTCGGATCCTTACAGCCTTCGTATTCTGCTCATGTGTGGGCAACAAATTGTCAATGTGTCTGTTAATGGAAATGTCTTTGAGAGAAACTGTCACCGCAGGGTTCCAAACTCTGTAAACGTAAACAGAATGACAGCCATAGTTGTATCTGCCCATTTTTACATCCTATTACAAACCCTGTTTCCATATGAGTTGGGAAATTGTGTTAGATGTAAATATAAACGGAATGCAATCATTTGCAAATCCTTTTCAACCCATATTCAATTGAATGCACTACAAAGACAAGATATTTGATGTTCAAACTCATAAACTTTTTTTTTTTTTTTGCAAATAATAATTAACTTAGAACTTCATGGCTGCAACACGTGCCAAAGTAGTTGGGAAAGGGCATGTTCACCACTGTGTTACATCACCTTTTCTTTTATCAACACTCAGTAAACGTTTGGGAACTGAGGAGACACATTTTTTAAGCTTCTCAGGGGGAATTCTTTCCCATTCTTGCTTGATGTACAGCTTAAGTTGTTCAACAGTCCGGGGGTCTCCGTTGTGGTTTTTTAGGCTTCATAATGCGCCACACATTTTCAATGGGAGACAGGTCTGGACTACAGACAGGCCAGTCTAGTACCCGCACTCTTTTACTATGAAGCCACGTTGATGTAACACATGGCTTGGCATTGTCTTGCTGAAATAAGCAGGGGCGTCCATGGTAATGTTGCTTGGATGGCAACATATGTTGCTCCAAAACCTGTATGTACATTTCAGCATTATTGGCGCCTTCACAGATGTGTAAGTTACCCATGTCTTGGGCACTAATACCCCCCCATACCATCACAGATGCTGGCTTTTCAACTTTGCGCCTATAACAATCCGGATGGTTCTTTTCCTCTTTGGTCCGAAGGACACGACATCCACAGTTTCCAAAAACAATTTGAAATGTGGACTCGTCAGACCGCAGAACACTTTTCCACTTTGTATCAGTCCATCTTAGATAAGCTCAGGCCCAGCGAAGCCGACAGCGTTTCTGGGTGTTGTTGATAAACGGTTTTCGCCTTGCATAGGAGAGTTTTAACTTGCACTTACAGATGTAGCGACCAACTGTAGTTACTGACAGTGGGTTTCTGAAGTGTTCCTGAGCCCATGTGGTGATATCCTTTACACACTGATGTTGCTTGTTGATGCAGTACAGCCTGAGGGATCGAAGGTCACAGGCTTAGCTGCTTACGTGCAGTGATTTCTCCAGATTCTCTGAACCCTTTAATCATATTACGGACTGTAGATGGTGAAATCCCTAAATTCCTTGCTATAGCTGATTGAGAAAGGTTTTTCTTAAACTGTTCAACAATTTGCTCACACATTTGTTGACAAAGTGGTGACCCTCGCCCCATCCTTGTTTGTGAATGACTGAGCATTTCATGGAATCTACTTTTATACCCAATCATGGCACCCACTTGTTCCCAATTTGCCTGTTCACCTGTGGGATGTTCCAAATAGGTGTTTGATGAGCATTCCTCAACTTTATCAGTATTTATTGCCACCTTTCCCAACTTCTTTGTCACGTGTTGCTGGCATCAAATTCTAAAGTTAATGATTATTTGCAAAAAAAAAAAGTTTATCAGTTTGAACATCAAATATGTTGTCTTTGTAGCATATTCAATTGAATATGGGTTGAAAATGATTTGCAAATCATTGTATTCCGTTTATATTTACATCTAACACAATTTCCCAACTCATATGGAAACAGGGTTTGTATCTGTAGATGGCAAAAAGAAACGCGAATAAGTAAGAACAAGTCATAGAAATGCCTATTTTTGGTTACATGCACACACTTAAAAAAAGCAGTTACACATGTTTTGTCAAAGCATCTTCCTGCTGGAAAATCTTGAGTGAGGCAGCGTTCTCTACTGGATTCATAGATGCAGAACTGTTGTTTTCCACTGCACTGTCACCACTGTTTATTTAAGTCAGAACTAACTATTTACAATTTAAAGGAGAAATCAGAAAACACAAAACGCAACATAAGTTAAAGTTAAAGTACCAATGATTGTCACACACACACTAAGTGTGGCGAAATTATTCTCTGCATTTGACCCATCACCCTTGATCACCCCCTGGGAGGTGAGGGGAGCAGTGAGCAGCAGCGGTGGCTGCGCCCGGGAATCATTTTTGGTGATTTAACCCCCAATTTCAACCCTTGATGCTGAGTGCCAAGCAGGGAGGTAATGGGTCCCATTTTTAAAGTCTTTGGTATGACTCGGCCGGGGTTTGAACTCACGACATACCGATCTCAGGGCGGACACTCTAAAGTGACAAAAAGTGTGTTTGTTATACAGTTTGGTCCAGAGGTATTGTCGGTCCCTATACCATATTTTTTGGACTACAAGGCGCATGTAAAAAAAAGCCTTTCATTTTCTCAAAACCCGACAGTGCGCTTTATAACCTGGCGTGTGACAGTTGCGATAGCCAATCAGATCACGAGTTGTTGTCAGTAAGGCCTTCTAGCTGGCCTAAGGCAGATATATAGCGATGTTACGAGCCAGGTAACATAAGAACTCAATTACCCAGCATGCCACAGTAGTGAAGAACATGTGCAGTAGCCCCGTTTAGGTTGTTGAACGTAGACATGCCGGCAGCTTGAGGTTATCGATGAGCACGCTGTGGAGTAAACTTTTAAGAACTCAGCCAACACGCCTCGTCTGCATCTTTTCTGATTAGACAAGACAGCACATATATTTGCAAGGCCATTTTCAAGAAGGATATTTAAAGATAAACTACATCTTGTGAGACGATGTCGGCCAACCCCGGAAGCTAGCTCAGCTGTCCCGGCGATGAAATGTGAAAATTAGAGGGAAATAAGAACTCATGATCCAAAGCATACCACATCACAAGGAAGCAGTATTATGGGATGGTTGCTAAAGGAACAAGCGCACTAGTGTTGATTACTGATTGACTGCTGACAGACTTGACAAGCTGAGAGTGAGGTGATTCTAGCCGTATTCTCTGCTCACATTAAACTGAACTGATAGGATGGCGCTCTGAAAAGCAGATGGATAATGACCCAACAACACAGGACATATTTTATCAATATCAGTGACCTGATCTTAATCCAATATACAGTAGTAGTAGACCCTCAAACGAGCAGCAAGTAAAGGTGAATGCTGCATGACTACACTTTTATTACATCTTGTTTTATTTATAGGGCATTATATAAATATAAAGACAAAATTATTCATCTGTAGGCTAGAGGTTTTTTTTGTATTTATTTTCAACTGTAGTTTACCTCTGTATTTAGGACAAAAGCATGGCAAGTAAGTAGGTTAACATAGGGTTAATTTAAGGTCAATGGAACCTTTATCTCATGGATGGCACACACCCTAATCCCCCTTTAAAGGGGAACACTGCGAGGATACAGGGATTATTGTAATCATCTTCTTGTCTTTTACCTGCTTTATATTGTTGTTTTTTTAAACATGGATGTACAATGGAACCGTTGCCATGAAATAATTCCAGTTACCATGAGGAGCATCCTGGCAATGGTGGTGCGAGTGCTTCTGTACACCCACACGGTGCAAGCAGAAAGTGCTGCCCACAGAGTCATGTCTGCTCACAAAACACACATTTTGTAACTTCT
>NC_084561.2:24371323-24413823 GCF_033978685.3 Nerophis lumbriciformis | reverse complement strand
ACATTGCTGTCATGCTTTCTTGTACTTTTGTTGCCATCTCATAAGACAAATAAGTCCTCCATTCCAACTTGTTGCATCATCAGCTCACATTCTTCAACTGACTACATCTGACACAGGCAGACATCTAAAAAAAAATCACAGCATAAACAATGTGTCGGGCAGAATAAACTTTGTGGAAGGCTGCAGTTCAGCTGTTAATTTCACAGACTAGACACCTCAAAAATGTCTCAAATTTTAAATTACTTAATAACAGACCACCGATAAAACTGTGTGCATGAATGCTTAGAAAATGCATGTTACATTTTTAAAAGGGAGTTTGATTGTTGCTTAACGCAACTTCCCTTTTGGTGCTTTCTGGTCACTCCCTGGCCTAACCTGTTTAACCGGTCTGAACCAGGCAGTGAATCATGTCAAAATACACTCAAGTGTGACCTGAGCAGGATTGCTGCCTTTATTTTGCACCATTCAGTGCCAACATACGATTGTACTCCTCCGTCCGACTCTATTCTGCCTTATTTTTGGAGCAAAGCCTATGTAGGAAGATTGGAGGAGGAGTTGGAGAAGGCAATGGAGGCGGATAATAACACAGAGGACATTGAATCTCTAATGGAAGATATGGAATACATCCCTGGTCACTTCCACCTGGACTTAAACCTCAACTGCGATCCTCCTGGACCGGTAAAACTGAGGCACAGAGACACTTACCTGAAGCAGGAGAGTCTCAGGGGGGAGCTGGAGGCTGAAGCTGGATACTTACAGTATGCCGTTCGCAATCTTCTTGGCCTGCTGGCTTTTCACCAAGACCACTTTGAAATGGCCGAGGAGATATTCAGGTGCTCAATCATGGTCAGGTTTTCTGCAGCATAACCACTCTGAAAGACTGGTCCAGACACAGCAGTATGTTAAAAGTAGGAATTTGGGAATTTAGCTGATGTCCTTATTGGGTCGGGTTTTATTTAGTTAATATTAATTTCCCCAGGTGAGGCCAGGGGCCATATTGTAACATGACACCTCAGCCACGTTTGCGTTTAGTGTTTAGTCAAGGTTGAAGCAGCTGGCTGTTGTGCACTGATCTCAGTTGAGCTTTCATTTATTCTTGTTATGCCAATATTCCGCCCTTTATGTAGCACCGGGGCCAACAAAAAGAAACAGCACCTGTTTAAAGAAGAATGCTGGGACAGGGCCCACTCATTTCTCTTGTCCTGTTTATTTAAAGAGGACCTGATGATTATAATCTACATTTAACACACTTTCTTGTGGTCTAGATCAGGGTTTCTCAAACTGTTTCCACCAAGTACCACCTCAGAAAACACTTGGCTCTCCAAGTGCCACCAAGTAGGTCGTGAGTTCAAACCGAGTCATACCAAAGACTATAAAATGGGACCCATTCCCTCCCTGCTTGACACTCAGCATCAAGGGTTGGATTTGGGGGTTATAAACTGCACTCCCAATCAATGAAACATAGATTTAAAGCACTGGTTATTTCTTGGACATACAGTCGTGAGTGAACTTGCAGATCAGCAATTAAATATTATTGAATTACATTTGGTGAAACATATACCGTATTTATCGGAGTATAAGTCGCACCGGAGTAAAAGTCGCACCTGCCGAAAATGCATAATAAAGAAGGAAAAAAACATATATAGTCACACTGGCGTATAAGTCGCATTTTTTGGGGAAATGTATTTGATAAAATCCAACACCAAGAATAGACATTTGAAAGGCAATTTAAAATAAATAAAGAATAGTGAACAACAGGCTGAATAAGTGTACGTTATATGACGCATAAATAACCAACTGAGAACGTGCCTGGTATGTTAACGTAACATATTATGGTAAGAGTCATTCAAATAACTATAACATATAGAACATGCTATACGTTTACCAAACAATCTGTCACTCCTAATCGCTAAATCCCATGAAATCTTATACGTCTAGTCTCTTACGTGAATGAGCTAAATAATATTATTTGATATTTTACGGTAATGTGTTAATAAGTTCACACAAAAGTCGCTCCTGAGTATAAGTCGCACCCCCGTCCAAACTATGAAAAAAACTGTGACTTATAGTCCAAAAAATACGGTAGTAGAATTGTGTATTTTAAGATAAAGTCCCTTCTAAGTCAGTCGTTACATTTTACAAGTAGCTTTTGTAGGCCATGAAGACATATTTGGTCATTTACATTTTTCACGAAACATGACATCACATATCTGATCCCAATAACAGAGGGTGTAGGTTCAATTGTAGGGATTGACTTGCCATGGCGACCCCTGAAGAGAACAAGCTAAAAGGAAAATAAATCACATTGGAAAAGGGCTTTGGCATTGCAATTGCGTATTCGATTTGCAATTTTTATATTTATACTAAAAAATGCATAAAACTGCAAAAATAACAAGTAAAGTAAGACATGTTACTTTTATACTGTCAACCAACATATTCTTCTCTCAAGGTGCCACATATTAGAACAGTCCTTCTGAAATAGTGTGGCGGGCCCCCATGGGGGGTCGCGGTGGGATGCACGGGGTTTGGGGGTAACATGTTTTTTTGCCATACCAGAATATGATGAAGCGTATGTAGCACTTGACTTCACTGTAACCACTTTTAACGTTAATAAACTTACAATGTCATGCAGAGGTATAGTTATAACAATTTTACAGACAAATTATATTATTTATAGTCACAATGGAGAGTAGAGGGAGGCGCAATATTTTCTTCTTCCTAAGGCGGGGGTGTAACAGAAAATATTTAAGTGACACAGTATTAGAAAAAAATGCAATCATTATCTTTCAAAAAATATTTGTCTACATGATACTCTTAAACTGAAGAAATAATCAATAAAAACTATACAGTGTTTATAATTTAATATACTTTAATTTAATCATACATTTTAATAACAGTGCAAGTAACCATTTAAAAGGCTATACATTCATATTTCTCATTACTGTAGAATAGTCTACCATTGTACTGTAATTGGA
Source organism: Nerophis lumbriciformis (assembly GCF_033978685.3). NCBI lineage: Eukaryota > Metazoa > Chordata > Actinopteri > Syngnathiformes > Syngnathidae > Nerophis > Nerophis lumbriciformis. The sequence continues at coordinate 24,410,848 of NC_084561.2, read as the reverse complement.
AGGTAAATGTTTTGCACTTTTTTTTATGGAATCTCATTTATGTCATCAAAAATATAATTGAACATCTTGAAGTGCATTTTTTTTCCTCCGTTGGAAAAATGAGGTTGTTTATTGCAATCACGTGATCACAGCATTCTCGCTTGTTCGTCCATGTTGATGGGCGTGTATTCCCCATCTAATTTGAAGCTGAAATATTATCACAATGGGACATTTGGCTTTGTAATCATATTTTTGTCCTCCTATTTTTTGTTACTTTGCGGCACTTTTCACTGGTAGGGTAGCGAGTAGGGAGGCTGTCTGTCCGTGCTCTGCGCCCAACGACACAAACATTGTGGATGACTGAAAAGAGGGCTCACTGCGTTCAGTTAATTCTACGGTTAAACAAACACGCTCAGGTGCTGAGAGCGATGCACAAAGTGAGATGTATTTTTCCCCCGTTTGAAGCGAGAGACAAATAAATGTGACGCTCAAAATTTCTGATTAGCGAACATGTCTGCTACTCAAATTCAGGTGACGGCAGAGATGAAAAAAAAAAACCTCAGCGGTTAGGTAATCTCACTAATTAAATCCTTGATGTCGATTCATCGTGCAGCCCTAATGGCATTTGTCCATCCATTTTCTATACCGCTTATCCTAACTAGGGTCACGGGTTAGCTGAAGCCTATCCCAGTTGACTTTGGGCGAGAGGCGGACTACACCATTCGCCAGCCAATCGCAGGGCACATATAGACAAACAACCATTCACACTCATGTTCATACCTATTGACAATTCAGAGTCTTCAATTAACCTAACGTGTGTATTTTTGAAAAGTGGGGGGAAGCCAGAGTACCAGGGGAAAACCCACACATGCGGGGAGATCATGCAAACTCCACACAGAGATGTCCAAATGGAGATTCGAACTAAGATCTTCTCTGACATGGCCAATATGCAAACCACTTGGCATTTATCTGGTGTTGTCCCGATACCAATATTTTGGTACCGGTACCAAAATTATTTTGATACTTTTCGGTACTCTTCGGTACTTTTCTAAATAAAGGGGACCACAAAAAATTGCATTATTGGCTTTATTTTAACAAAAAAATCTTAGGGTACATTAAACATATGTTTCTTATTGCAAGTTTGTCCTTAGATAAAATAGTGAACATACAAGACAACTTGTCTTTTATTAGTAAATAAACAAGCAAATAAAGGCTCCTAATATAGTCTGCTGACATATGCAGTAACATATTGTGTCATTTTCTATTAATTCAATTATATTATTTTGTCAAAATTATTAAGGACAAGTGGTAGAAAATGAATTATTAATCTACTTGTTCATTTACTGTTAATATCTGCTTACTTTCTCTCTTAACATGTTCTATCTACACTTCTGTTAAAATGTAATAATCACTTATTCTTCTGTTGTTTGATACTTTACATTAGTTTTGGATGATACCACAAATTTGGGTATCAATCCAATACCAAGTATTTACAGGATCATACATTGTTCATATTCAAAGTCCTCATGTGTCCAGGGACATATTTCCTGAGTTTATAAACATAAAATACATTCAAAAAAACCGAAAGAAGATGTTGTGATGCCAAAAAATATCGACGTAATCATAGTAGTATCAACCAGATACGCTCCTGTACTTGGTATCATTACAGTGGATGTTAGGTATGGATCCACCAATGGCGTTTGTTTACATTTTGATGCCGGTGAGCTACGGTGTGTAAGTGAAGCATGTTTAGCTATTCCTCGCCTTGCAGGGATGATACTTGTAAAAAACGTATTTTATTTGTCGCCATGGAGACAAGGATTAGTGATTTAGAAGTAGCTAAGCACTGCCGACTGGGGCTGAACTTTAGCACCTTTTCCTGAGGGTGTTTCAGTGTTATAACTTCACCATTACCGTTAGTTTTTAAGCCAAAATGCGTCCGTTCTCCCTTTTCTGTCTACACACTGTGTCTGCTTGTAAGTACTCCGTGATTGTGTTCTGCGGAACATGCTCGTCTGCTCGTAAACCAGCAATGCATGACGTGACGACAACGGGGGCGCCTTTACCGCCTACTTTTCAGAGGCGGTATAGTACCGAACATGATTCGCGGTACTATACTTATACCGGTATACCGTACAACCCTACATTTATCAAATAAATAAACTCTATTAGAGATTAGTATTGCTGATTATGCCTTTCATTGCTGATCACAGACGCCAATCCCCTCCGGCTGAATTCTTATCTATTTTTGGACCCCCTGGCTGGCAGATGCTACAGTATGTCCATACACAGCATGCAGCCACTCACCTAAATATTAATCATCACCTCCATTGTGGCAAATAAAGTCCATGTCTTCCACGCATCATTATCTCAGAAGGACAAGACATGTTACACACCAAGTAAGAAAACGCAAAAAGCAGACAAGAAGGCAATCTAAACGCTAATCCAAGTAGGCTTCATCAGTTCAAGCTCATAGACTGGTCAGATCTAGTCTTAGACTTAGGTTCAGCTATTGTAATGTTTGTAACTCCTGAAGAATATATAATTTTGTATTTTTTTTAATGTTTTGGGTACAAAAAGAGAAGTAGCTGTAAAAAGTAGGCTGATTAAGACATTAACTTGGTATTCATACAATTTCTTTTTTTTTTTTACACATTTCTTACAATGCAATCCAGGACTGTTCTCAACTGTTAATCTTTGTACGTATATCCTGGCTTTTCAGAGGCATTTGTAAAGAAGACCCGGGAAATCTCAACGCTTGGGCCAACCTGGGCTACGTGTACGACAAGCTGGGGAGAGAGCTGGATTCTGGGGAATGCGTGGAGAAGGTGTCCCAGCTTATGGGCTTAGAAGGCGGAGAGACCACCAAAGAGGACACCAGGCAAATGGCGGCCCGCTGCCTGGCCGAACAGGCCTACGTTCATCCCTACGACGTGGAGCTGGAGAAAGACGAGGACTTGAGGGAGAGACTTAGTGCAGCCCTGATGCTGTTTAACAGAGCACTGCACTATGGTGGTCATTTGGTGAGATGAAAACATGGACCTCTGAACTAGTAGTAGGAAGGGGATTCATCCGGCACCATTCATCGCAGTTTACCTGACACATGAAACAAGACAATTTGTGGGGGTGCACTATCCACTTAAACCGCTAGACGGCAGTGTAGAGTGTTGATTATTTCAAAATGTGTTTAGTGGCAATTCCAACTTCGACCACAGCGTCAGTTGCTATGTAGAGTGGCACTTTCCACCATTTTTAGCATTGCAAGATGATTCCCCTTCCAACCTTCCTCTCACACAAGATCCACCCATGGGGCCATATGAATCCCTTCCCTACTGTAGTGGTAGGCAACGGCTTTGAAACAAAACAGATTTGTTTACTGCATTACTCAAATGCAGTGGCGGGCCGTGCATTTCCCACTTAGGCCTTCAGTGATGTACTACTTGGTCCGACTTCAATAAATACCACTCAAAACAGCGTAATTTATGTCAACACGGCTGGGAAAAATACGATACAGAAATACCCTTGCACACTACTGGGCATTGAAACACCTCAACAGAGTACAACACTGGCTATTTTTCTGCGCATTTAAAAGTCAATAAACCTGCATCAGCAATTAAAACATACCTTATGTCAGGGGTGGCCACACTTTTTCTGCAGGCGAGCTACTTTTCAATTGACCAAATCGAGGGGATCAACCTCATTCAAATATATATTTTATATTTAATTATTTATGGAGACATTTTTGTTAACAAGTTAAATGTGTTTTATGATAATACAAGCATGTTTAACACTTATAGATTATTTTCTTTCATGAAGACAAAAATATAAGTCGGTGTTTTACCTGATTCCGATGACTTGCATTGATTGGAATCAGACAGTAGTGATGATAACGTCCACATTTTCAGATGGAGGAGAAAAAAGTCATTTTTTCTGTCCAACACCACATGAAAATGGTTGGTTTTTGGCATCTTATTTGTCCAGCTTCCATACTTGTTTTTATACACTTTACAAGAAATACATTGGCGGCAAACTCCGTAGCTTGCGAGCTTGTGCACGCCAGCTTTCTGAGACTCTTATGTTGTTAGCGCAGGCAGGATGAAGCAGCGCTTTTATTGCGAAGACAGGAACTGTGCAGTCGGTCTTTAGAGTTTTGACGGCTGGTACGGCGCGAGAGTCTATTGAAATAAAAAGTGTTTCTCGCCTTCCTGCCGGCCATTTTTTTCTTAATAATGAGCTCGCAGCAGCCAGCGTCATCTCACAAGACCCTCAGGTGCCGTGAATGTCAATCGAGTGACAAAAGTGACGTCATAGTGAAGATTGATGATCGCTAATTTTGAGGTCTATTTTTTTAAAGCCTGGCTGGTGATCGACCGACACACCCTCCGCAATCGACCGGCAGCTCGCGATCGACGTAATGGGCACCCCTGCCTTATGTGATACTGTCAAAACTTTAAAAAAATGCCAAAAACAAATTAAACATGAAAAAATTAAGAAATAAAATATTTAAACTCACAATTTGTAGCACCTATCTGACGCCGTATAAGCCAGTGGTACTGCTCATAGTTGGTTAATTCGAGTGGAAGTTGCGTACAAACCATTTCACCAGCTGGGACAACTTAGCAAGCTTCCAGGGTCGGCCAACCTCGTCTCAAAAGATGTAGTTTCTCTTTAAATATCCTTCTTGAAAATGGCCTTGCAAATATATATCTGCCACCTAATCAATGAATGCTCTTCTTTCTGCCTCTTCTGGCTGGCCTTTAACCTAAGCTGAGCCCGCCCACTCGGTCACCATTTCTAGTCCACCCCCCCACCCCCACCCTTCGCTTTAGTTTTTTTCAATTTGGTGCACTTTTATTATTTTAATTTTTCATTTGTACTTTTTATCCGAACCATTTCACCGTATTTCTTTTGCACTATCTTGTTTAGCTTATGCATTGTTTATGTTCTTTGTTTTTTGCTCTATGCTTTTTAACCTGTAAAGCACTTTGGTCCAATTTTTAAATTGTTGTAAACGTGTTATATAAATAAAGTTGCCTTGCCTTGCCTCTGCAAACCACAACTTGTGATTGGATACTCACTTGGGAGTGACAAGTGAGTATCCAATCACAGTCACGTTTAACGTAAGGCTACCTAGATGGGCTACTGTCAACAACTCGTGATCTGATCGGCTGTCTATCAACTGAATATCCTGCATTATCCTGCACAGCCGCCACTAATGTTGATTTAGAAGGCCTCTGGCACAATTCATACAACGCTGGAAACAAGCCTGCTGAATTCTGATTGGATTGAAGCTTTAACGTAAAAACAAACAACACTGCAGCCTAATATAACGTGAAGAGAATATTATGATTTTTTTATATATCTATGAAAAATAAATGTAAAATAAAATTAGCTTTTATTAATTTGGGGCGGCGTGTCTCTGTTGGTAGAGTGGCTGTGCCAGCAACTTGTGGCTTTACCCACTTGGTCCCAGTACCACTCACACTGGTTTAAAATGTAGTTTCACTATGTAAAACGCTTTAAGTCACTAGAGGAAAGCGCTATATAAATTGCTCGCTAATTTATGATCATGATTTATGTTAGGCCAGCAGACAAGGCATTGCTGGCTCTGACGGTACATCACTGCTCAAATGAATCCCCAAAGTATTCACACGCTGCCATTTTTTAAGTTAAATTTTGTATTTGATGAATTTGATTTTTTTAAGAAATTTCACAAAAATGTGTCAAAAGACATATGATGGATGCAATTTTCATTATTTTTAACATACCATGTCCAAAATCATTCATACTGTTTCAGGCATACCTAATGTTTTACATTTATAGTTAATTATCTCAAGTTTGTGCAACAAATTAAAACAACAAAAAAGGTGAATCATTTTTATAATTGAGTTTTAAATATTAAAAATGTCATTTAATTTTAATTTGTCCAGACTATGAATATCCATAGTATAATAAAATGCAGAAAAAAGAGTAACAGTAATTTTTGCGTGCCGAGATTAATCATTAATCTGTTTTTTTTAGATACCAATAGAGGAAAAAAGAAGCTGGTACCTCAAGATGGCAACCATTTATATAAGGTATAAAACTAATATTATATTTTTTTTAAATGATCATGGTATTAGGCTAATTAGTTTGTTTTTCTCTCCCCACAGACTGGACGACATAATCAAGACTGAAGAGAACTCAGAATACTTCAGACTTTCTCACTATAATAAGGGACTAAGACTTCTCAGACAAACACTTGAATCAGAGAAAACACAACAAAAAGGTAAATTGTTAATTATTTGTAAAATATACCCTCCTGAGACCAAGAAAAATAAAAGTTTTCTTTTGCCTTGAACAATGATATCTGGTGACAACCGAATACTTATTTCATCTATCAGGAACAACATACAGTATGTTTTATAGAAAACAACCAGAAATGATTTATAATGTAAAGACATTTATAGCTCGACTTGCCAACATTTTTACATTTCATCTTTACAATCAACCTTTTATGTCACCCTGTTTCAGTAATATTATAATTGATTCTGCAAAATTAATTTTTCTGCTTTGTTTCACACATGCATTTTTGCACTTTGCTGCATTTGTTGTGTCGAGAATGTTGTTGAAAGTAATCAAACTACATAGTAAGGCTGCTAACTCACTGAAAATTAAATAAGGAATAAGGGCTTTTTTTATTTATGTGGAATTATTTTTATTAAGGCTGTCAAATTTAACGTGTTAACACATGTGATTAATCACAAACAAATACCCCATCAATCATTTATATACACTAATTAATCACACAATTTGTTTGGACTGCACAATAATTGGGGCGGCATAGCTCGGCTGTTAGAGCGGCCGTGCCAGCAACTTGAGGGTTCCACGTTTTATCCCCGCTTCCGCCATCCTAGTCACTGACGTTTTGCCTATGGCAAGATCATTTACCCACCTGCTGCCAGTGCCACTCGCACTGGTTTAAATGTAACTTAGATCATGTGTTTCACTTTATAAAGCGGTTTGATTCACTAGAGAAAAGCGCGATACAGTTTAAATATAATTCACTTTTCGCTCCTTTAGCGAAAAAGGTGTTGCGTGTTGTTGCATATACAGTATCACTGCAAAGATGAGTTACAGTAGGAGACTTCAACTGGTGGAACATTTTGCTTTAAAATACATATACCGTATTTTTCGGACTATAAGTCGCAGTTTTTTTTTCATAGTTTGGCCGGGGGTGCGGCTTATACTCAGGAGCGACTTATATGTGAAATTATTAACACATTAGCGTAAAATATCAAATAATATTATTTAGCTCATTCACGTAAGAGACTAGACGTATAAGATTTCATGGGATTTAGCGATTAGGAGTGACAGATTGTTTGGTAAACGTATAGCATGTTCTATATGTTATAGTTATTTGAATGACTCTAACCATAATATGTTACGTCAACATACCAGGCACGTTCTTAGTTGGTTATTTATGCGTCATATAACGTACACTTATTCAGCCTGTTGTTCACTATTCTTTATTTATTTTAAATTGCCTTTAAAATGTCTATTCTTGGTGTTGGGTTTTATCAAATAAATTTCCCCAAAAAATGCGACTTATACTCCAGTGCGACTTATATATGTTTTTTTCCTTCTTTATTATGCATTTTCGGCCGGTGCGACTTATACTCCGGAGCGACTTATACTCCAAAAAATATGGTAGGTTTTAAAATACCATCTAAAAGCCAAACTTTCTCCCGAGGTTGCTGTTAGTACATCGCAACGCTGGCAGAGTATGTTGTCAATAAAAGTACCACAGATGAATCAAACTACACTATTGTAGTAACTCTGATCAATTGTGATTCGTCCAAATTCAAAAGTGTGATTAAACTGATTTTTTTTTATATATAATTGCAATAATTCTTATAGTTATATTTAAGCAAATGTTTGTTATGCTTCTTGCTATTTTTAGACAAAAGGTCTCTACATAAAAAAAAAAGTCACATTTGGAGTCAAAACAACAGAAGCTGTATAGGTCTCTTTAGCTTATAGCTAACAGCCCAGGTATCGACATTTTTACAAACTATTTTGATTTTCACTGTAATACTGTGAAAATAAAGTAATAATATAATAATAAAGTGCATTCTTTACGGTTTAATAGGGGACATGCACTTTAGTTTTTAAATACAAGACGATTTTGTCTTTCAAGGGATTGAAGTTTTATTTTTTCCAGCCTCAAGTCCTATCTTTACTCGTCAAGCTGAGAACAATAGCAAAGCAACCTTGCCCCCTTTATAATAATAGCCAGGTCTGACTATGCTAACGAAATAAAGGTTTTAAAAAGTACCTTACACAAGAATCATTTAAAACTTAAAGCACTTATTGAGGCATTTACACAATTATTATGCTTTGATCTAATATAGTAGTAAAAATTGTCCAAAGATGTATTGCACCAATTAATGTGAGAAGTTTTGCATTTAATTAAGAAACATTTATACAATTTTATTTGACACGAAAAGCACACTCTCATTGGTGGTAAAATAAGTGTAAAGATGACAAACAGAATTAAAACCATCTAAAACGGAAACTTTTTTTTTTTAAATTATAATATTGTTATTTAAATGTATTTTTATTACCATTATTATTTTACTTGTGGTTTATTCGTTACTAATTTATATCTGTTTTAACTATATTTAAAGTTCAGTTTTTGTGGTACTAATGGTTTCAAAATAATGAACAATCATGTAAATAATCGTGATTACAATATCACTTAAAATAATCGTGATTATTATTTGTCATAATTATCCAGCCCTATCATAGAGACACTCCTTCATTTACTGCACACTCATGTCATCATGCGCCTACCTGTCGCATTTTGCTATGTTTTCAAACAAGCAAGAGACATGTACCACTTTTTATGGGCATTTTTTTAAGCTGTCCTTTGGTGCATCCACAATCAAACCTACTTTTTTTTTTTTTTTTGCGCTGCAGAAAGAGAGGCTACACTTAGTGTGCTCAAGACACAAACAAATGCATACTTCAAAAAGTTTTTTTTCATATAGGTTATATGAAAAAACCTATATATATAATATATATGTATTTTTTTGTACATATATTCTGTGCAAAAAAACGAATGCCATAAGAAAAACACACTTGCACACCAAAACGCATGAATTGAATGTGTTTTAATCAGCCCCTTACTGTAAGTCATAAAGCATGCACCTATAAAATTATAAAATTATATTGCTGAATAGACGATGTGTCTAATATTTTTAACTTCTGACGCTTCAAATGTGTTGACACAGACACATAGGACGGAGGATTCTCTGTACATCGTCTGTCTGTGCAGTACAATCACCTTCTTTCTCACAGCCGTGTGTGTTACTGTGTCAGTTTGCGCTTACTTTTAGGACGTCCTGAATAAAGACGCAAAATAGTGAACGACAAATGGTGATGATTGTTGATAAATCGCATTGTGCAGGCTGTATAATATGTTGCATCTTCTCCTCACAGTATTGTGGGTGTTTTGATGATCAGCGTACATTCCGCATATTCATGAAGACCGAGACGCAAAATGGATTGCGCTCCTTAATCTGACAGACACAATCCACTTTGCACAAGTTTAGTAGATCAGCTTTGCGTGTGCTATCAACTTTACAAACCTTTAGTAAATCAGACCGAAAATGTCACTACCTTTAATAAGTCTGGTTTGAAGTCCAAACACCAGAATGCAGCTAGCTAGCTGCTGTCAGGCTGAGGCATTGGATTTTTACAGACTATTTTTGATTCTCCCGGTAATACAGGACAAAGTGTGTCCCTTTTCAGTTCAATAAAATTTAACATGGGACGCGGTGGTTGGACTGGCCATGCCAGCAACTTGTTCCAGGTTCGAGCCCCACTTCTGCCATCCAACTCACTGCTGTTGTGTCCTTGGGGAAGACAATTCACCCTTGCCCCTAGTGCCGCCCACACTGGTGTAAGAAAGTGAAAAGGTGGTGGTCGGAGGGGTCTTAGGCACAAAATGGCAGCCACGCTTCTGTCAGTCTACCCCAGGGCAGCTGTGGCTACAAAGGTAGCTTACCATCATCCATGTGTGACTGTGGAGTGAAGGGATAATTGTTTCTCCCTTCTCTGTGAAGCACTTTGATTGTCTAAAAAAGCACTATATAAATCTAATCCATCATCATCATTATTATTATTAATAAGCGATGTGTACTTTTATTTCTAAATACAGTACGATTAAGTTTTTCAAGGGACGGTTGTCAACTAAAGAAGACTTGTGTTGTGTTCAATAGCCTAAAAATGACAGTTTGTTACCAAAACCACCTCTATCTATTGAATAGTGACTAAAGTAAAGAACTGGATATTATTACCATATTTCCCAGACTATAAGCCGTTACTTTTTCCCGCAGACTCTAAACCCTGTGGCTTATACAAAGGTGCAGCTAATCTATGGATTTTTCTTTGTTAACGGCTAAATCATGGAATGGATAAAGCAAAGAAATCAAACAATGTACTAAAATCATCCACTTTAAGAAAGTCTTCAAACTCAAAGTGTTTACAAAGTACAAGGAAGATGACTCCCAATACATATCTTGTACCTTATTAAGAAAGGATGAAAAATCTTACTCATCTCATAAAGGATGAATAAAGACATTTTGTTTGATCATCCGTTTTACTGCAGTATTACAGGCACTGTTTGGAAACAATTGTAAATAAACATTACAAAATCTTTCTATATAAATATCTCATTCAACAACATAAGGGTATATATTTGGGGCTTATAGTCCAATGCAGCTAATATATAATAAAAACATATTTTCTCATAAAATTTAGTGGTTGCGGCTTATATATCGGTGCAGCTTATAGTCCGGAGAATTTGGTAATAAAGTAATTCATGCTGGTATGTCATATTGGGACGACATATCTTCTAGTTCAGTAATTGTCAAACTGTGGTGCACGTGCCACTAGTAGTATGCCACAGAATCACTTGATTAAAGTACAGTGTTTTATTTTCCTACATCCAAACACGGTGGCACTGTTCAAATTGTGTGTAGAGTACCAGTGGCCAACATGTTACATATACTTGGTAAGTAAAACCTCTGCCTTGTTTTAATGAATAATTATGCTTCCTATGCTATTGTATTTTAATGTTGCTCATTATGGTGGTACTTTGAAAGCTGAATGTTTTCTGAGGTAGTACTTGGTGAAAAAAAGTTTGAGAGCTGCAGTTCTAGTTCATTGGACAAACCCCAATAAAGCAAACATCTTTGGAAATCCTCTGCACAGCACAATTATTCTTGTTAAGTGTTTTGAATTTAAAATAAGGCAGTGAAACTTTGCCCTTAAAGAAGAGAAAATCCATGTCTGGGTCTCAGGAGGTGAAATATTTTTTTTTCTACTTTGATCAGATGTATTCAGTCCTTCAAGTGACAACATTACTCGTGTTGTTTCCAGCTCTTTCCTGGTGTTACATTGGCATCATGCTGGAGAGACAGGATGAGTTCAGCGCAGTGCCAATGTCCGTACATGACTGTGGCTACTCGGCCACGGATCCTCTATCCTGCTATGGATCTGTAAGTCCTAAACTGCAATGTTGCATTATAGTATTAACAAACATTAATGTTAAACGTTAAATGTTACAAATGATAAACTGGCAGGGGAAACATTCTGTTGTCTAAGATACTTTTTGAATTTGAGTATTTTCTTTGGCAAGACTAGAGAACTTTGACTTTGCATGTGCTTCTAACACAAATATAGGGCTTACAAAAGTATTCACCCCATTGGATGTTTTAGCCTTTTTTTTTTTTTTATTAAATCATGGGCAATTAGATTTTTTGATAGAAAATTGCATAAATAAGCTAATTTCATGTTAAAGCAAAAACAGATTTTCATACATTTGTGTCAATTATATTAAAAACCTATATGGTAAAGTATTCACACCCTTCAGGTCAGTATTTAGTACAGGAGCTACATCTTTGGCTGCAATCATAGCAGTGAGTCTGTGTGGCTCCGCCTCCATCAGACTGGCACATCTGGATACTGAAATGTTCCCATATTCCTCCTTGTAGTGGTACTGTATCATAATTACTGTATATACAGTACCACTACAAGTTTAATTGGATCTGTGATGTATCACATTCCTTAAAAAACTCGTATTGCATTTCAAGTGAATTGAAATCGATGTAAGCGGCGCTTGCCCCCCCCCCCCAAAAACAAAAAAAAACAGCAATTTTAAAAAAAAGTAACATGCCTTTTAAAAAGAAAAAGAAACTTTTAGATAAATCGTATTGTATAAAGAACAATAGCAATCAATTGGCGTGGCGAAGTTGGTAGAATGGCCGTGCCAGCAATCGGAGGGTTGCTGGTTACTGGGGTTCAATCCCCACCTTCTACCATCCGAGTCACGTCCGTTGTGTCCTTGGGCAAGACACTTCACCCCTTGCTCCTGATGGCTGCTGGTTAGCGCCTTGCATGGCAGCTCCCGCCATCAGTGTGTGAATGTGTGTGTGAATGGGTAAATGTGGAAATACTGCCAAAGCGCTTTGAGTACCTTGAAGGTAGAAAAGCGCTATACAAGTATAACCCATTTACCATTTATATAGCCCTAAATCACAAGTGTCTCAAAGGGCTGCACAAGCCACAATGACATCCTCGGTTCAGATCCCACATCAGGGCAAGGAAAAACTCAACCCACTGGGATGACAATGAGAAACCTTGGAGAGGACCGCATATAATATTATATTATACTATTCACTTTAATATAATAAAATGTACTACTACAGTAGTTTTAAGAAGAGTGGACTTCTACGGTATCCGTCAAGCTGCTTCTCAGTCAAACACACCATCAGCAGTTTCTGTCATTTAGATATTATTTTAGTGTCCTTGGCTGGTGTTATCGACTCATTCTGCTTCAGTATGGTGCAGACTAGCAGCGCTACCCCCGAACGGTCTCGCCAAGTTTGCTACAAGCTCGGCCATGTTTTTGTGATGATTCATTTTTTTTAATTCAATGAATATCATCCGCTTCCTTATCTCAGCATGTCCGTCACAATCACTTCCTTCCTTCTTTTCAACAAGTCAAATGTAAGATTTTTTAAGACTCTTTTAAGACCATAATTTAAAAAAAAAGATTAATTTCACATCCATACTGACAAAAAAGTACAAGTCTATCCCTGTACATCTGGGCACATGTTTCTGGGACATCATTTGACATGGACCTGTCCTGGATTTTAAACTTTTTCATTATCGTTCCCTTAACAGTCCCGAGCCAACATAACGTTTTTGAGATCTTTTTAGGAGATTTTGATAGAATTTAAGACATTTTAAAGCCTTAAAATGATTGGATTTAAGACTTTTTAAGACCCTGCGGAAGACTGAGTGGACAAACTAAATTATGTCGATCTTTAGCTATAAACTAATGCTCCCAAGTGAGAGACCGAATGTTTTGGTTGGTTCTTATGGGGTTCACTGTGGCATTCACTACGCCAACTAAGCTCGTAATCCTAATTTTTGCTCGCAACCTGAAGAATGAGGAAAAACTTGTATCCTGAAGTACCAGTGTAGCTCAAACCGGTTAATTGGGGATCAGGCGTGAGCAGCTCTTTTCTTTACAAATCAACCACAAATCCACAAAAATTGAGATCTGGAATCTGACTTGGCCACGCTAAAACAATTGCCTTGAATAAGCGGTAGAAAATGGACGGATGGATGGAAGTTTGTAAAGCTTTGCTTTGGTTCCTAAATCAATTTTCTCTTGCGTATTTAAACAGATTATAGTATAGTCCAGGATTTGCTGATATTTTTATGCATTTATGTTTCCCTCTAACTTGACAAGGCTTACTGGCCCTGCAACATAATGTTTCCACCACCATTCTTCAGGTGTTTGTTGTGATGTGCTGTGTTTTGTGTTGGCTAAACATAGCGTCTCATCTAAAACTGTTTTCTCATCAGACCAAAGTCTCATCACTTAGGTATGTTAATTAAAAGCTTTTTTAGTAAACTGCTGGTCAAAAAAGCCGATTTGATTAAAATTATTTAAGCAACAATAGGCAGAAACATCTGTAACAAAAGGCATGCTACGTAGGGGATGAATTATTTTGCAAGGCACTGAATATCTACTGTGTGTTTTTCAGGCCATAAAGTTGGCTAATGACGACACGTTTATCCTTAACCTCCTGGCCAAGCTGTTTTTTCTGCTGGGCAAACATGAGATGGCCACAGGAATCTGCAACATGGCTCTCAATGTGCTTCCAGATCCTGAGCTCAACTGGCAGGCCTACTGTACTCTTGCCAAGGTACGAGACAACAGCAGGGTCATATTAGCAATCAACCTCATGCAAACCAACCTTATTAAGATATGCAGCTGGAAAAGTGTGAATTGTAAATTGCTATATTTGAGAGCATTACTGTCTTCGATACCGCTTAACACCTCATTTTAACATCAATCTACTTAACACCACCAACAAGGAATTAACTGTTTGATTCACTATTAAACTTTACAACTGCAATACAATTGTCGCTACATTGCAGGGTTTCAGAATACAAGAGGACACATACTGTATGTTTTGACACTTAAATTCAGGTGTATTTCAACTCAGCATCTGAAAAAATTTAATTAAAGCAAGAATAAATATCTGTACCGAGAGGGACAAGTGGTGGAAAAATGGATGGATGGATAATTGTTTTCATACTGGGTTTGATTTGCATATCTTATACTCAAATCTAAGATAAAGAAGGATACCCCCTGAATATTAGGGGTGAATATTAGGGGTGATGAAAAAAATCGATTCACATTCGAATTGCGATTCTTATTTGTCCCGATTCTAAATTGATACATCAATTTCAAGAATTGATTAAACAAAATATATATGTATGCATATATGCACAATTGATGAAAAAAAAATTAAAATAAATAAAATAAAACATATACTGTATATATACACATATATACTGTGTGCGTATATAAATATATATACATACACACACACATATATATATATATATATATATATATATATATATATATATATATATATATATATATATTTATATACACACACAGTATATATGTGTATATATATATATATATATATATATATATATTTATATACACACACAGTATATATGTGTATATATATATATATATATATATATATATATATATATATATATATATATATATATATATATATATACCGGTATACAAACACATACACAGTATATATGTGTATATATATATATATACACTGTATTTTCCGGAGTATAAGTCGCACCGGAGTATAAGTCGCACCTGCCGAAAATGCATAATAAAGAAGGAAAAAAACATATATAAATCGCACTGGAGACTATGAAAAAAACTGCGACTTATAGTCCGAAAAATACGGTATATATATACACACAATATATCTTATATATATAAAATATATGTATGTACATACATTACATATACATACATATATCATATATACTGTATATATACACACAGATATATACATACATATATATATATATATATATATATATATATATATATATATATATATATATATATATATATATGTATATATATATATATATATCTATATACATAAATATATATATATATATATATATATATATATATATATATATAAATACATACATACATACATAAATAAATAAAATAGCATCTTAAAGCAAAGCACATACAGGGTTTCCGCGGGACATTAAAAAGCATTAAATGAATTATGCGTACATACACATTAAATGGCATTAAAAAGCATTAAATTAGATATCTGGACTCATTAGAAAAATGTTTACAAATGTAGGACTGCGCTGATAATAGTAAGTGAGTCAGTCGACCACATAAATGAAAATTAATTCAATAACTTTGCCGTCATCAATACATTGCCGCGGATTTCAAACTGCATACGAAATGTCTTGTAAGTTTGAAAGCTTGAAAAGTGCTTCCTTTATACGGCAAATGAAACGGTTCTGGGGGCTATGGCGTTATATTTGTGTCTTAATGTTAATGTCGCAAAGGCAGATTTTGGGGACAGAAAAATATGTTTGGCAAGCATAGACATATTTTGAAAAGATATTAAACTCCATCCATCCATCCATCCATCCATCCAAATCGCAACACTTCCTGGTTGTGTCACGTATTCACAGGCTTGCGGTCAGGTCCACAAAGTGAAGAAAAGAGGAGAAACAAACCTAACAAAATATTACATGACGAAGCAAAAGTGGTTTTATATTTATCCTGTGTATGTGTGTTGCTGTTGGTGGATCTTCTGATAAGAGAGATATATTTTAAACATAGTGGGATACTTCATACTAGAACCTAAATTGTATAGAGCACTCTGGCCAACGGGCGCGGCACTGCTGCTGCCCACTGCTCCCCTCACCTCCCAGGGGGTGAACAAAGGGATGGGTCAAATGCAGAGGACAGATTTCACCACACCTAGTGTGTGTGTGTGTGACAATCATTGGTACTTTAACTTTAACTTTAAAATCTGCTCTAAATATGCAGTGAATTTCAGCAAAAATAGTTTTTTTAGGATATCTACATGTTATGCATTACATTTTGTATTATTTATGCATTAAATATTTTTTATTAACTGGATTGAGGTACTGTGATTGTCTTTATGAAGCAAATAGTTATTAAGTAGTTTATGGAGAAATAGTATATGATGATTGCTTGATTAATTCTTTTTTAGATTAAATAGAATATGCAATACAGCAATCAGCTTAGCAAACTCATTTGATGAGGTAGTTGTACATATGAGTACACTCAAAATGGAGATGATGTTCCAGACAAGTCATCATGGTCTTTCTTGCTGGAATCCATACAGTAACATCACACAGTACTACTCAGATATTATTTTTAACACACAAAATTGGTGTGTGAATGTGAATGCTGTCCAACTGTGTTGGCCCTGTAATGAGGTGACAACTTGTCCAGGGTGTAGCCCGCTTGCAGCTGGGATAGGCTCCAGCCACCCCCGCAAATCTGACAGGGACAAACGGTAGAAAATAGATGAATGGATGTTTTAAAATAATTGGGACCAGACTATCAGTTTTAAATAATTCTAAATATGGCTCTACAATATAGCTGTTGATGTATTTTTTATCCTGTTGTAAAGGTTTGTACCTTCAAGTGTACTTAGAAATATTAATTTAATTTGTAATAACCAAATATATTCCCCTATTTTGGAATAGTTTCCATTAAGGCAAGAAATGGATCACAACAACACTAGTCTGAGCACTTTGTGTACTTATACTGGTGACATTTTTTTTTCCCAGATGTCCAGCTAAACCTGCACGTTGTTACTTTTTGCTCTGTTGTCCTGTAAATTGTCTTGAAAGTCCATATCCTCCTTGATTGTCCTTAACACAAGCTCACAATAACAGTGGTTTAACCATAACACCAGGGGGAGCTCCACTAACCACGTTAAACCCAGATTCCGATCTAACAAAGGCCTTAACTCATTCTCTTTCTATGCCACATCAATATGGAATGCGCTCCCAACAGGTGTAAAAGAAAGGGCATCTCTATCCTCCTTCAAAACCGCACTAAAAGAACACCTCCAGGCAACTTCAACCCTAAACTAACACCCTCCCCGGATTGTTAATAATCAAATGTAAATAATCAAATGTAGATACTTTTTCTTATGCTTTCTGATCTCCCTCTCTATGTCCACTACTTGCTGTACATATCCTACCAAGTCAGACCTACACTGTTTCAATGTCCATTTCTCTGATGATACAATTGTTGATGACTGAAGTAATGATAACAACCAAGCCTACCCCCCCCCCCCCCTTCCACATCCCACACCCCGGATTGTAAATAATGTAAATAATTCAATGTACATACTCCGATGATGATTATCTTGTGTGATCTGATAGCATATATCTGTATCATGAATCAATTTAAGTGGACCCCGACTTAAACAAGTTGAAAAACTTATTCGGGTGTTACCATTTAGTGGTCAATTGTATGGAATATGTACTTCACTGTGCAATCTACTAATAAAAGTCTCAATCAATCAAAAAAACAACAATTAATTTGATTAATTTCCAGTGAAATAAAAATGTACATAGTGTTTACAAACAACTAAACATAGTTAAAAAAAAGATCAACTATTAAAGTCACATATTAGTAAGACACGATTCAAGCTATTTAGGTGTAAAAATCCAAAGAAAAAGATGTAAGGCTTTTACTTCTATACATAAAAAAAAAAGCTCTGTGGCTAAATATGAGTGTCCCTCTCGGGGCAAAAATGAGCGACATTCTGATTGTCGAGGTTTCGTATTTTAACACATTTATTTACATCACTACTGTCACCCTAGCTTTACATGTCTGATGTTTTAAATAAATAAATCATGCTATACCTACATATTAAAGTCGCTCTTTCCGTTCCATACAGCCAGCGTCGCCATGTTGAAAATAGTTTTTCAGAGCGATCTCATTGGACACCAAGCAAACAATCAGAGTACATTTGTCCAGTTCGCTGACTGGTTGCCTTTTTTGACACAAATATAACACTGTGTGTCTAAACTTGCGCTAGTGCACAGCAGAAATCTAAGGGAGTGCAGAAAAAAAAAGTTGAATGCGCAAAAGGGTGAGGTTGAGAGAGTGGAAGAGAGGGGGAGCGAGAGAGCGCATCCGTCTGACTGCAGACAGCACTAATTATTGAGTGTTAATATGAATAATATCAAACTGGTTTCTTTCGTTGATGTAATCGGAGAAGACCACCGAGTTCCAATGTGGATGGCGAGATGAGCCAAAACGAACTCGTGTTTGTGACCTGACTGAGACTGACTGAACATTAAGACTGACTATTTGTATTATATAAAAAATAAATTCTCTTTTTTAGATCAACACAATGCTTTTTGTAAGGGATTTAGAAAAGGCCAAAAGTGGGGAAGGCGGAATCCCAGACAGACAATTGCTAACCGAGGCCCGGAAAAACCTGGATAAAGTCTTGACTGCGCGTCCATGTTTGAGGACTCACCTAGAGATGGCACAGGTACGACACAATGAGCAAAGAAAACTAGTTGCCTTTTTACAAAATTGAGTTTTTCTCTGCTAGGTGTACTACTACATGGGTGTGGACGCACTCCAGGAGAGCCTTTTAGTGGATGAAGGAGCAATAAACAATGCCTTGGTGAGTCTGTCCAAAGCCCTGCAGTATGAACTGGGTGACAGCTTGCCTGACGTCCACTTGCTCAGAGGACGCTGCCTCCTGCTCAAGGGCGAGGATCAAAATGCTGCAGATTGTTTCAAACACGCTCTGGACTTGGAGAGACGGACAAGCGCTGATACCACAGCTCTGCGCTGCCTCCTCCAGGCCTTACTGGCTCTGTTCATACAGGGCGGGCCAGACCCCAACCACGCCGTCACGCAGATGGAACAGTGTGTGCAGAAGGCTGAGGAGAAGTACCCTGCGCATGTGGTTAAGGCCGAGCTGAGGTGCCTTTACAGGACAAACACAGCAGAGGTCACAGAGTTGTCTCGGGCCCTCATCAGGACGGGCCGACTTGAGCTGGTCAGGAGGCTCCTGCAGGCTGTGGCACCGAAACAAATAGCTAAGAAGAAAGTATTAACAAGATCGTTCTCCATTGCTTGATGATTGAATTTTACGCAATGACACAAAGTATTGTTATGCAGCACTCGTTTAACTCGATAAATATACTATGAACTGGGGACAATTGGTAGTATTCTAAAGCAGTCTGCTGCATCTGGATCTTGACATGTGTCCTGTGATTGCATGGCGACCAGACTTTAGCTAGAATAGGTCCAAGCTCCCTGTATTGCTAAACAGAATAAGCTTTATATAAAATGGATGGATTCACATCATAATTATTATATTCTTCAATGTGTATGTACTGACACAGTATGTGACAAATTTAATAAACACTTGTATTCTACACTGTTTGGTGGGGTGTGTGTGGTGGTGGAGGGTTGTTTTCTGAATGTTTTACTAGTTTTAATAATCTATTTGCACACGTGTCCATTATAATTAATATAACAATATATGACAATACAAAAATACTAATAGAAAATACATATCATAATGCACCTTTCAGTACAGACAGTGAAATGTTTTTGGAAAATATAATTCCCTTAATACTGTTGAGAAGACTGTTATTGCCAGTGTTGGGCAGTAGCTCGCTACAAGTAGCAACTCTACGTAGCTTAACTACATTTCCCAGTAGCGTGGCGGTAGCGTTGTTATTTTTTGAACCAGTAGTGGTTCCTGTAGCTTAGCTATTTTTAGATGTACGTGACGAGGTAGCTTACATCAAAGCCACAAGCTACAAAGAAGGAAAATTAACAACAAATCATATGTACACCAACCAATCAATGATGATTGGTTGGTGTACATATGATTAAAATTAAATAAACAATTAATTAAAAAGGAAAATATATGTATTGTCCGTTGTTTGATTTAATGTATCTATTTAAATAAAACTTTGGTAAAATGTATCTGTTATAAAATATACAGGGTGTTCATAAAGTGTCTTTACAGTTCAAAAAATGTTACAAATAATCTTAAAAATATGTGTTTTATTTAAATCAGTGTTCATTAAAGTTTGTGATCACATTGAAATTTTAAGTTTACAGGTATTGTGCAAGAAATTGAGTACTGTCTTGATGTGCTTCGTGCAACCAGTGGTGCCCGTACATACATGTATTAAATGACGTTAAAAAACGTTTAGAAAAAACTAAACAAACAAAGAAGTGAGGTCTTGAAAGACCCATAGCCTCAATGTGGTGCCAGAAAAAGTGTTTTGTTTTGAAAATAACTACAGTATAATAAGAAAATAAACATACTGTTGTAATAAATAAAAAACAACATAAATTATTCTCTGGCAAATGACAATTACACAGAAATGTTAACATGTTTTTAAATAAAAAGTATTATTTTTTTTAAATGTGTATAAAGTATATATGCAAAGCGCTCAAAAGTAAGTACAACTACGTCAGCCAAAGAAACACACAGTAGAACCTCGATTTACGAACTTAATTGGTTCTTGAACAGGGTTGTAACATGAAAAAGAAGCTGGGGGGGAAAGTTGAGAGAGAGAGAGAGAAACAGAAAGGAAAGGAGAGGAACGGAGAGGGAAAGGAGAGGAAAGGAGATGAGCCCTGATTTTTTTTAGTGAAGAAGAATGACTAACACTAGCCAAGAATGTATACATAATATCTAAAAGGACAGACATTTTTCCATGAAAACATGGGAAATCTGCTGATGGTGTGTTTGACGGAGAAGCAGCTGGAAGGAAATATTGTAGAATTCTACCCTCCAAGATAAATGCTGCATGTGCATTATTATTACATCACTTCATAAAACTACTGTTTTCTACCCTGTATTCATCCATTGCACTTAGACTACTAAGCCCAGTGCACTAAAACTGGAAATGTGCTTGCTCTCTAATCAGATAGGAAAGGCTTGCGGCAGCCTTGTATCTGCTTTCTACCATGTATATGATCAGAAAATATACAAATTTTGTGATTTAAAAAAAATTAGGTGTTAAAGAATGATTGTAATGGTATGAAACATTAATTCATTACAGTTTAATAGACAAATGGTAATGGTAATGTTTATTTTACGTTATTGTTACAAGATATCTTTTAAAACATTTTATCATGACACGCACATCCCTGCTGCAAGGGCGTTGGCATGTCTAACATGTTGCAAGCGTTTAAGACCTTCGTATTGTGAGTCTTTCGACACACCTGCATGACAAAACAAATGGACTCTTTTCAAAATGTCAAGCGTGCGTTCAGGTTCTGCAGCATTTTAGGCAATCTGTTTGTTGGACAACATCCCCAGACTAGTTGTTCTTCTTTCTAGCTTTCCACGGTGATAAGACGCAAGCTCAACCAGGTAAGAAACGTTGCAATGTTTTTTTGTAAAAAACAAAACAAATTGAGAATGGTAATTTATCTGATATAACCAGAGATGTTTGTTTATATGCAGGCCTTTCTTTTTTTTTTATTTTTTTTTTTACAAATAGTAATGCAAAAGTATTTTTAACCAACAACATTATAGTTAATGGATTTTCAAACATGATTTTGCTGTCCGTATCAAACACAACAGACAATTTATCATTCTCGGGGGAAAGTCGGCTTGAGAGCTACAGATTATGTCCTAGGCACATCTCAAAATATTGAGCAACACAACAAAAGCTTTTAACTGAAATAATCCAGTATATGACAAATGTTGATGTCATCATTTCAATGATGGTAATGGTTTTAACAAAGTTTAACAAGTTACATTGAGGACCATCACATGTTTACACTTGCACAAGACAAGTCAACATTCACTTTCTGTTTTTAAATATCTACATTTTCCAATAGGGAGAGAAAAACAATAAAGACTGTGAAAAGTCAAGGGGGAAAAAGTAAAACTAGTAAATTAATGTATACATTAGCAAATACATGTTTAATAGTAATAATAATAAATAAATAAGCATAAATAACAATACCCATCCATCCATCCATTTTCTACCGCTTATTCCCTTTGGGGTCGCGGGGGGCGCTGGAGCCTATCTCAGCTACAATCGGGCGGAAGGGGGAGTACACCCTGGACAAGTCGCCACCTCATCGCAGGGCCAACACAGATAGACAGACAACATTCACACTCACATTCACACACTAGGGCCAATTTAGTGTTGCCAATCAACCTATCCCCAGGTGCATGTTTTTGGAGGTGGGAGGAAGCCGGAGTACCCGGAGGGAACCCACGCAGTCACGGGGAGAACATGCAAACTCCACACAGAAAGATCCCGAGCCCGGGATTGAACCCAAGACTACTCAGGACCTTCGTATTGTGAGGCAGATGCACTAACCCCTCTCCCACCGTGCTGCCCCTAAATAACAATACAATGAACACAAATAAAAGTAAATAGATACACAATGAATAGATAATAATTATATTAAATTAATTTAAAACACAATGAATAGATAAGAAATTGTATTGAATAAATTAGGTGGGTATAAATGAATGAATAAAAACATACAACAGTAAAAAAAACACAATACAAACTAAATAAATACACAAATATAAAGATAGTCAATTATATTATATAAATAAGGCAAGTGTAAAAGGATGAATAAATAAATATAGTAGTAAAAAAAACATGAAAGATGATGACTGACAATGACAAACAAAGGGGTGAAATGTTGCTGATATAAAACTAATATTGTGCACAGTCTACTGAACATCTCTTAACCATGGAAAGTCAGGGACCTGCTGCAAGTCAAATATCCAGTGAAGTTGGCACGTTGTGTAAATCGTAAATAAAAACAGAATACAATGATTTGCAAATCCTTTTCAACTTATATTCAGTTGAATAGACTGCAAAGACAAGATTTTAATGTTCGAACTGAGAAACGTAATTGTTTTTTGCAAATAACCATTAACTTAGAATTTAATGGCAACAACACATTACAAAAACATTTTCCCCACTGTGTTACATGGCCTTTCCTTTTAACAACACTCGGTAAACGTTTAGGAACTGATGAGACCAATGTTTGAAGCTTTTCAGGTGGAATTATTTCCCATTCTTGCTTGATGTACAGCTTAAGTTGTTCAACAGTCCGGGGTCTCCGTTGTGGTATTTTAGGCTTCATAATGCGCCACACATTTTCAATGGGAGACAGGCCTGGACTACAGCTAGGCCAGTCTAGTACCAGCACTCTTTTACCACACTGTTGTAACATGTGCAGAATGTGGCTTGGCATTGTCTTGCTGAAATAAGCAGGGGCGTCCATGAAAAAGACGTTGCTTGAATGGAAACATATGTTGCTCCAAAACTTGTATGTACCTTTTAGCATTAATGGTGCCTTCACAGATGTGTAAGTTACCCATGCCTTGGGCACTAATACACCCCCATACCATCACAAATGCTGGCTTTTGAACTTTGCACCTATAACAATCCGGATGGTTCTTTTCCTCTTTGGTCCAGAGGACACGACGTCCACAGTTTTCAAAAACAATTTGAAATGTGGACTCAAAAGAACCCAGAACACTTTTCCACTTTGCATCAGTTCATCTTAGATGAGCTTGGGCCCAGCGAAGCCGGCGGCGTTTCTGGGTGTTGTTGATAAATGGCTTTAGCTTTGCATAGTAGAGTTTTAACTTGCACTTACAGATGTAGCCACAAACTGTAGTTACTGACAGTGGTTTTCTAAAGTGTTCCTGAGCCCATGTGGTGATATCCTTTAAACACTGATGTCGGTTTTTGATGCAGTACCACCTGAGGTATCGAAGGTCATGGGCATTCAATGTTGGTTTCCGGCCTTGCCGCTTACGTGCAGTGATTTCTCCAGATTCTCTGCATCTTTTGATGATATTAGGGACAATAGATGGTGAAATCCCTAAATTCCTTGCAGTAGCTCATTGAGAAATGTTGTTCTAAAACTGTTTGACAATTTGCTCACGCATTTGTTCACAAAGTGGTGACCCTCGCCCCATCCTTGTTTGTGAATGACTGAGCATTTCATGGAAGCTGCTTTTATACCCAATTAAGGTACCCACCTGTTCCCAATTAGCCTGTTCACCTGTGGGATGTTCCAAATAAGTGTTTGATGAGCATTCCTCAACTTTCCACTTGTGCCAGCTTTTTTGAAACATGTTGCAGGCATCAAATTCCAAATCAGCTAATATTTGCAAATAAATAAAGTTTACCAGTTCTAACGTTAAATATCTTGTCTTTGCAGTTTATTCAATTGAATATAAGTTGAAAATGATTTGCAAATCATTGTATTCCGTTTTAATTTACGTGCCAACTTGGCTGGTTTTGGGTTTTATAGTAGAAGAAGCAAAAGTGAATTTGAAATGATTATCTGGATCTGGGTATGAATGTTGAGATACTGTACTTGTTATTAACTTGTTCACTTGTCTTGTTTGATCATTCAGCATGTCAGGAAAACCGGCTTTGACCACCTGGAACACTGGGATTTTTGACTGTTGTCAAGATTCATGCTCTTGTAAGGACAACTTCCTACACTTTGTGCACAATTGTCACAGTTATGTTTCAGTGTTCTATTACTTTATGACAACAACTGTTTCCACCTAGTGGTGATGTTAGGACGGTATAGTAGCTAATTTTGTGGGGGTGGGGTGGGGGACATACCATACTCCTACCATTCCACACTGTCTCCCTATACAGTGCCTAAAAAGCTACCGGTACTTTAAATACAGGCTTTGCTGGAAAACCTTCATTATTGTGCTTTGTTTGCTTGCCAGTACTTCAAGTCGGGGAACACATTGCATTTTGCTGCAAATTTGCATTCAAATGCAGATAAGAGAACCCAAATTCTCATTTTGCCATTTGAGTCAAGGTCAAACTCATCCCTCCATACCAGAATTGAAAATATAATATGTATAGTCTCATTACTCAAAAGTAATTCCCTGTATACAACTTTAAGCATTTGTGTTTATTGTTGACTTAAGATATTTGTCAGAGGCAGGAAGAATCCTTTCAGGAGAGCAAGGGGCATTACAGAGAGGGCTGGGAAAGTGTTTCAGACTTCAGGGGGGATTCATTAGAAGGGGGAAACTTCTAGTTCGGGTTTTGTAACACCAGTCCTGGGATCTTTCTGACACACCTCATACAGTAAATTCCAAGTAACAGCAGACTGAATTCACTGTTATTAGGCGTGTCAACGACAACTTTATCATGATACACGATATTGGAGCCTTCAATTTTGGCCGATACAGACAGTGAGCCGATACAATCATGTATAATTGTAATATTTTGTAGTGGGGATTTTTTAGAAAATACTTGATAAATGAAATTGCTGAAGAGACCAACGTAGGTATGAAAAACATAACCTATTCATTATTAACCATCCGGAATGGATTTATGCTGTCGTTTAATTGAATTAGAGGTCATTTTGTTCGGCAACACCTAGTGTTTACAAGCCACAATAATTCATTAAATTAATTTCATGATGCAGTACGTTTGAATTATACAGACACGTTTGTTACTTCATACTTTCTAATTCGCTTCTGCCCACGCCCACTGCTCCCCTTACCTCCCAGAGGGTGAACAAGGGGATGGGTCAAATGTAGAGGACAAATTTCACCACACCTAGTGTGTGTGTGACAATCATTGGTACTTTAACTTTAACTTAACTTGGAGACTTCGTATCTGTATGTAATATGCAACTATTATTACTTGATACTTGTTTGTGTTTTAGACTGCAATATTGTTCAATTAAGGACACTTATTGTGTATTTCTAGCTCGTATGCTATTGTGTGCTTAGCTGTTGTGTAGCTGCTAGCTCCTATCTATAGCTTACCATGTTTAACTTTTTGTACCTTTTTGACCATAGTAATACAAGAAAAGACTAACCTTGTGTGCTCAATGGAGGACATTTAGATGTTAACTAGCTGTTAACTCCCATCAGAGATTTTAAATACAACCCAATATGATATATATTTTTGCTGATATCGGGTCAATACCGATATCAATATCGGATCGGCACACGCCTAATTGTCATCTTCTGATTAGTTCTTGTCAGAGCACATGACAAAAACGTCATATTTTAAAAGGGGTCGTGTTATGATATTTTTTTTCTACATTTAAAATACTTCCTTGTGGCCTACAGAACATGTAATTGTAGTTATTTGATCAACATTTCGCATTGATAATGTTTTACAGACCATCTTCAAATCACTTTCTGACTGTCTCTTTAGTTTTGTGGGTGGTCTTATTTGCGTGCCTCCACTTCGACTCCCCGTCAGCCACGTTGTAGTGTTCAGCCCTTCAACATTGACTCTACTGTCAGATATAAGTTGTCTAAAATTTTGTATTAGAAATGGCAACAGCAAAGGATACATGTGCATGTACGGGCCAGTCTGCTCCACAACAAAAGGATGGAGAAAAAACAAGGACCTTATTGACTACAATGTCAGACTACAATAGCGGACCATACATGGATATTTTCGCTGACATCACCAATTGGAAAAACTTCACAAATGGGGCAAATTCCAAACGGCTCGTTTGGAGGAAGTATGAAGGAAGGCAAGATTGTTTTATAAATATCTTTGCCAATCCTCCATGGTCTGATGTCACATTTTTTGGACTTATGCAGATCTCAAATACATAAAAACAAGTACCAATAGGTAAGAAAAATAGGTTTCCTTTAAAGGCCTACTGAAATGCGATTTTCTTATTTAAACGGGGATAGCAGGTCCATTCTATGTGTCATACTTGATAATTTCGCGATATTGCCATATTTTTGCTGAAAGGATTTAGTAGAGAACATAGACGATAAAGTTCGCAACTTTTGGTCGCTGATAAAAAGCCTTGCCTGTACCGGAAGTAGCAGTCGAGTAGCGTGACGTCACAGGTTGTAGAGCTCCTCACATCTGCACATTGTTTACAATCATGGCCACCAGCAGCGAGAGCGATTCGGACCGAGAAAGCGACGATTTCCCCATTAATTTGAGCGAGGATGAAAGATTCGTGGATGAGGAAAGTGAGAGTGAAGGACTAGAGGGCAGTGGGAGCGATTCAGATAGGGGAGATGCTGTGAGAGGTGGGTGGGACCAGATATTCAGCTGGGAATGACTAAAACAGTAAATAAACACAAGACATATATATACTCTATTAGCCACAACACAACCAGGCTTATATTTAATATGCCACAAATTAATCCCGCATAACAAACACCTCCCCCCTCCCGTCCATATAACCCGCCAATACAACTCAAACACCTGCACAACACACTCAATCCCACAGCCCAAAGTACCGTTCACCTCCCCAAAGTTCATACAGCACATATATTTCCCGAAAGTCCCCAAAGTTACGTACGTGACATGCACGTACCGGCAAGCGATCAAATGTTTGGAAGCCGCAGCTGCATGCGTACTCATGGTACCGCGTCTGCGCATCCAACTCAAAGTCCTCCTGGTAAGAGTCTCTGTTGTCCCAGTTCTCCACAGGCCAATGATAAAGATTGATTGTCATCTTTCGGGAATGTAAACAATGAAACACCGGCTGTGTTTGTGTTGCTGCAGCCACCGGCCGCAATACACCGCTTCCCACCTACAGCTTTCTTCTTTGCTGTCTCCATTGTTCATTGAACAAATTGCAAAAAATTCACCAACACAGATGTCCAGAATACTGTGGAATTTTGCGATGAAAACAGACGACTTAATAGCTGGCCACCATGCTGTCCCAAAATGATCTCTACAATCCGTGACGTCACGTGCCGGCGTCATCATACCGAGACGTTTTCAGCAGGATATTTTGCGCGAAATTTAAAATTGCACTTTAGTAAGCTAACCCCGCCGTATTGGCATGTGTTGCAATGTTAAGATTTCATCATTGATATATAAACTATCAGACTGCGTGGTCGGTAGTAGTGGGTTTCAGTAGGCCTTTAAGGTAGCACTAGTTGTCACACATTCTTTTTCATCTTATTTATTGACTGGTTCTAATTTGTTGCACTGCTATGATGTCACACATATAGCTAACACAGATATGACTATTGTCATGCGTGCACACTTCCATGGTGTACTGTACACACAAACCCTGCATCCTGTTCATGGTCACAGGGAGCTGGAGCTTATTCTAGCTGACTTTGGGCCAATGGTGGACTAGTACACAAACACAAAGCATGTACAGAGAAAATGAACATTCAGGTTCACACGCACTGCTTGGTGGAAACAGTCCTCAAATGTATTGACTCCATTAAAACAGTCTTTATGTGTCTTTCAGGCTGCTATGGTTTCTTTTGCTGCCCTTGTCTGGCCTGCTCGGTTGCAGGAAAATTCGGACAGAACCGATGTCTCCCATTGTGCGACATACTCAGCCCTGCTGCCTTGACCGCTTGTGGGATCCCTCTGTTTGCGCCCCCTGCAGCGTTGGGTCTTCGAGTTGGTATTCGCAACAGATTTGGTGTCAAGGTATACTGCATCGTATTATGTCATGGTATTCATTTGGTTTCAATGCAAGAACAGGTTACGTAAAACCAGCACAAAGACACGGACGCTTATCAGAAACTATCTGCTTTCTTACTGTACATCGATGCAAAGAAGAAACACAACGATAAGATCACAAATCATAAATAGAGATGGGGACTGAATTTGCTATTCTTATAGGAAGTCCGTTGGTCTTATCCACAGAAAAGCCACATTCAGAGCAGACTCAGTCAAACTGGCACTAAGTTACAACAATGTAAGCATGCTTAAACACTTGAACGTAAAGTAAGGCTCCACTTTTCCAAAATACGCTAGCTCAATGCTAATTTAAATTGGCTTTGCTACATACATGCTACTGATTAGCATTAATGGTTTTATATGGTGATTTCAATACCTCCAATTTTGTTAATAAAAAATACAACTAAGATGCATGTTACAATCTAACAATAAGGGCCTGAGCTACTAGAGGTCTGCGTGTATTAAAACAGGTGCACACTTGATAGAACTTGTGCGCAAGATTACGTCTCTTTAGTGAGCAGAATAAAGAACGCAACCCATTCAGCGTTTCACTTCATGAATGTGCAAAATATATGCTGATCATCAGAACGTTCACAATACTGGGAGGAGAAAATGCAAACATAATAAATTGGCAAACGCAGTGTGATTTATTATGACTAAAACTCAACTGCAAGCACTATTTTGCGTTTTTTATTTATCACATCTGAAATGTATGTGCAAACTGACACATGGCTGTGAGAAAGGAGACGGGTGCGCTGCAGCTCAGTCCTAGGTATGCTTGTCAACATATTAGACACATCGTCTATTCAGCAATATCATTTTAGAATTTTAAAGCTGCTAGATGACATAAGGGTCTAATTAAAACAAATTCAATTGATGCATTTTGGTGTCTGCTGTTTCTTTTTAATGAGGTTAGTTTTTTAACATATAAGATACTGTATGTTAACATATCTCCTATATGAAAAAAAGTTCTTGCAATATGCATTTTTTTTGCATCTGTACTCCAGAGCGCACACTCGCAGTAAGTTCCAGCTAAAAAATGTCAACATATTAGACATATCGTCTATTCAGCAATATCATTTTAGAATTGTAAAGCTGCTGGATGACATAAGGGGCTAATTAAAACAAATTAAATTGATGCATTTTGGTGTCTGCCGTTTTTTTAAATGAGGTTAGTTTTTTCACATATAAGATACTGTATGTTATAAACATATCTCCTATATGAAAAAAACTTCTTGCAATATGCATTTTTTTGCATCTGTACTCCAGAGCGCACACTCACAGTAAGTGCCAGCTAAAAAATGTCAACATAATAGACATATCGTCTATTCAGCAATATAATTTTAGAATTTTAAAGCTGCTGGATGACATAAGGGGCTGATTAAAACAAAATCAATTGATGCATTTTGGTGTTATTAACATATCTCCTATATGAAAAAAACTTCTTGCAATATGCATTTTTTTGCATCTGTACTCCAGAGCGCACACTCACAGTAAGTGCCAGCTAAAAAAAAAAAGAAACAAAAAGTGGTTTTCATTGTAAATGCACTGCAGAATTGCTACTAAAATGCCCATAAAAGGTAGTACATACTGTATATGTCAGCTGCATGTTTGAAAACATAGCAAAACATGGGTAGAAACAAATCATGATAACATGAATGTGCAAGAAAGGATTAAGTGTTCTGTGGTGAAAGCCGCGCGTAGTACATGCAAAAACTTCTAATTAAATAATGCAGTCAGCACCACTTTCCAATTGTACGCGCAGTTAGTAGATCAAACCCACTAACAGTACACACAATTTCATAGTTTTCAGACACTGTTTACTGCGTGGTATTTGGATCTTAGTAGATCAGGCCCCAAGTATATAATAAGTACAATACTTACAGTATAAACACTTATTATGGCACCACATAAGACTAAAGCAGACACAACACTAGGCAACCCACCTACTGACATCTAACGCCTTGGAATCGCAACTGCATGCAAAGTCTACGATATAATACTTGCAAGTGTGACTTACAAATGTAATAAGAAAATTAAAGCTGCAAGCAGCGATGGACAGGACCGACTTTGACGGCACATAAAATCCAAACCGGAGCAGTAATTAAAACTCTTTCGTCAACTTTTAATCAGAAGGGTTCAATCTCTCTCCTGTGCTAGTTTGAAACCGAAACGACAAACGCGCTCAGAGGAGATAATGTTTGAAATTAGGTGACCGGTTTTTACAAAACTTTTGTTTTGAAAGGGGAATTGCAAACTTCCTGTTGATTTTTGCTGCTAAGTGAGACCTACATAGAGGTTTTTGTTTCATGTCTCTACGACCTTCCTACTGGAAGTTACAGGCAGTTTTGTCTGAGTTTTCTTCCTAGGAGCAGTTGTGTCTGTTTTCTTCCTAGTGGGCGCTAGAGCACAATTTTGAGTTTTGGGGTTGGGTTTTTTTATGAGATCGCAATTTTTGCCAGTCCTGATGTGTGTGTTCAGTTTGGTGAGTTTTGAAGCATGTTAAGGGGGTCAAATTACAGTTCAAAAAGGCAAAAGTGACTGTTTTTACTAACATTTTGTTTAGAAGGGGGAATTGCAAACTTCCTGTAGATTTTTGCTGAAGGATGTCAGTGTATGAAATCTAGGTCTAAGTCAGAATTACATAGAGGTTTTTGTTTCATGTCTCTACAACATTCTTACCGGAAGTTACAAGCAGTTTTGTCTGTGTTTTTTCCTCAGGGCGCTAGAGCGCAATTTTGAGTTTTAGGGTTTGTTTTTTTGATTAGATCGCAATTTTCGCTAGTCCTGATGTGTGTGTCATGTCAAATATGGTGAGTTTTGAAGCATGTTAAGGAGGTCAACGTACAGCTGAAAGAAGCGGCGGTATAATAATAAAGAAAGAAAGAATAAAACGCACAAAATACAATAGGGTCCTCTGTCCCAAAGGGACATTGCGGTCCCTAACAAGATATAACAACTGGACAGCACAGTTGCCATAATCAGTTCATTTTAAATGTTACATTAAAAATATGATTTTATAATAAAAAAATTGAAATGTCTTAATACACACAAAAGTACCGTTAAGTACCAGTATCGAGGGAACTGGTATCGTATTGGTTTAAATTTGGAATGTACCATCCCTAATGATAATAAAGATTGTTGTTCACAGGGCTCCATCTGTAAGGACATCATGACGTCATGTTTCTGCATGTGGTGTTCCTGGTGTCAGATGCATCGTGAGCTGAAGTTTCGCAAGAAAAACCCCACTGTTGTCAGCATGCAGCCACAAGCCATCTAACATCTCCTCGAAAACCCACCAAATGCAGGCTTTGTGACATATTCTCTCTTTTGCGGTTTATGCTAATTTGCTCATTTCTAAATAGATGACCTACATTAGTACGTAGTCAAAGTGAGACAAATAATAATAAAAAAAAGAATGACTTACCACAGTGGGAAATGATCATCTATACCAACTCTGGCAGTCAGGTCATGGATCAACTATCTTGCAATTGGTGATTCCTCAGTCCTCACTCCCTCCAATCCCTTATTTGGGACTTTCTTCTTAAGTTTCTTGGCTTAGAAATCGGAGAAAATTAATGTATACAAATATCATATACATACAAAATAAGCCATAATACAAAAGCACTGACCTATATTAACAACTTATATATGGTGTGTTATTTTGTGGCCATACTCAATTAAAAAAAAAGAGCTCAGATGTGTTAAATGTGTTAAATTGTACTGTAACTGGGTAGCAGATCACTTCAGGATGTCGTGTCTGTACTGCAATTGTATGTTAAGAGGAGTAATGTCTGTGTTGTCTGTTACGTAGATGTGTGTGTTGTGTGCTTTTCCACAAAGAGAATAAACGTATACAAATAATGATAAGCACAAGCACTCATTATAATAAAAGCAACTAAAAGTGACCACATTGTGTAATAAAAATATAAGCATCGATCTGCTGGTCAAGAGCTAACAATTAGCTATATAAATGTTCAACATAATGCACCAACACTAAACAACCAAGCTTACAGTGTACATAGCAGACAATAAAAAAAAAACGTCTGATAGAGTTCTGAACATTCGATCCATCCATTTTCTACCACTTGTCCCTTTTTTGGGGGGGGTCGAACATTTAAATCAAAATGTTATGCTAGCAAATATTGCTATGGGTAGTGT
The DNA here is from genome assembly GCF_033978685.3 of Nerophis lumbriciformis. Taxonomy (NCBI): domain Eukaryota; kingdom Metazoa; phylum Chordata; class Actinopteri; order Syngnathiformes; family Syngnathidae; genus Nerophis; species Nerophis lumbriciformis. Next base: position 24,377,788 of record NC_084561.2, on the reverse strand, counting down.
TGTGTGCCCAACTTGTCACTTATTAGTTAGTGCAGTGTTTTTCAACCACTGTGCCGCGCGGCACACTAGTGTGCCGTGAGATACAGGTTGGTGTGCCGTGGGAGATTATGTAATTTCACCTAATTGGGTTAAAAATATTTTTTGCAAACTAGTAATTATAATCCGCAAATGTGCCGTCGTTGAGTGTCGGTGCTGTCTAGAGCTCGGCAGAGTAACCATGTAATACTATTTCATATCAGTAGGTGGCAGCAGGTAGCTAATTGCCTTGTAGATGTCAGGAACATGGTTTGTCGTGATCACAATATGCGGGAGGCAGTGTGCAGGTAAAAAGGTATCTAATGCTTAAACCAAAAATAAACAGAAGGCGAGTGCCGCTAAGAAAAGGCATTGCAGCTTAGGGATGGCTATGCAAAACGAAACGAAAACTGAATTGGCTGCAAAGTAAACAAAAACAGAATGCTGGACGACAGCAAAGACTTACGGAGTGTGGAGCAGACGGCGTCCACAAAGTACATCCGTAAATGAGATGACAATCAACAATGTCCCCACAAAGGATAGTGTCCGCACAACTTAAATAGTCTTAATAGCGAAAACAAAGCAGGTGCGGGGAATAGCGTTCAAGGAAGACATGAAACTGCTACAGGAAAATACCAGCAAGAGGAAAAGCCACCAAAATAGGAGCGCAAGACAAGAACTAAAACACTACACACGGGGAAAACACCAAAAAACTCCAAATAAGTCACGGCGTGATGTGACAGATCGTGACAGTACACCTACTTTGAGACAAGAGCTATAGTGATGCATGCTTGGTTATGGTTTAAATTCATATCCAACAATTGCAACAATGACTTTTTACTGTCAGTATCAACTACCGAGTTTACATTTTTAATGTTTTCTGCTGATGGTGTGCCTCCACATTTTTTCAATGAACAAAAATGTGCCTCGGCTCCAAAAAGGTTGAAAAACACTGAGTTAGTGCACTCAAAGCTCAATAATATATCAAGAAAGCTTATTGTTCTTTTTCTGCCTTTCATTCCCGCTCTTACTTATTCCACTTCCTGGTGTCCAACACATAACACATGTCATCATATCCTGTGTCCCCCGCCCTTAAGTTCCCCTTAAAATGGTTCCGCTATTGTCCTCTGACCTAAGTAACCAATACATGACATCTCGCTAATAAGATAGCAATTGGCTTGTTCATGGGATGTCAAACAGTCATTAAAAAACCGGTCTGATAGAGTTCTGAACACATAAATCGAAATGTCATGGCAGCAAGTATTGCTATGGGTAGCTAATAAGTTAGCCATTAGCTTGTTCATGGGATGTCAAACAGTCACTAAACCACTGCAACAACAACAATAAACACAGTAAATACACGTATTTAAGATTATGAACATTTGAATAAAGTGCCAAAAGGACTACTCACTTTTTTTATGGACACATCCTGACACTGTCAATTAGAAAGTAGAGTCTTAAGTCCATGTTTAGACTCATGGGCCACTTGCGCTCCCTGGTGTCGTGATCAAGAACTACAATTGACAACAAGGGACAGGTGTACCGGTAAGTAAAATGAGCACACTGGTTATGGTTATGGTTTGAGTTTATTTCGAACATTCAGTTACAAAATGGTATTTCACACGCTCCAATTTCTTTTTTCAACATATTTGATACAAACCAAGACGTATTTTTGGTGGAAATGTTTACCTAAAGTCAATCCAATACAATCCAATCCATCCATCCATCCATCCATCTTCTTCCGCTTATCCGAGGTCGGGTCGCGGGGGCAGCAGCCTAAGTAGGGAAGCCCAGACTTCCCTCTCCTCAGCCACTTCGTCCAGCTCCTCCCGGGGGATCCCGAGGCGTTCCCAGGCCAGCCGGGAGACATAGTCTTCCCAACGTGTCCTGGGTCTTCCTCGTGGCCTCCTACCGGTCGGACATGCCCTAAACACCTCCTTAGGGAGGCGCTCGGGTGGCATCCTGACCAGATGCCCGAACCACCTCATCTGGCTCCTCTCGATGTGGAGGAGCAGCGGCTTTACTTTGAGCTCCCCCCGGATGACAGAGCTTCTCACCCTATCTCTAAGGGAGAGCCCCGCCACCCGGCGGAGGAAACTCATTTCGGCCACTTGTACCCGTGATCTTGTCCTTTCGGTCATAACCCAAAGCTCATGACCATAGGTGAGGATGGGAACGTAGATCGACCGGTAAATTGAGGGCTTTGCCTTCCGGCTCAGCTCCTTCTTCACCACAACGGATCGATACAGCGTCCGCATTACTGAAGACGCCGCACCGATCCGCCTGTCGATCTCACGATCCACTCTTCCCTCACTCGTGAACAAGACTCCGAGGTACTTGAACTCCTCCACTTGGGGCAAGATCTCCTCCCCAACCCGGAGATGGCACTCCACCCTTTTCCGGGCGAGAACCATGGACTCGGACTTGGAGGTGCTGATTCTCATCCCAGTCGCTTCACACTCAGCTGCGGACCGATCCAGTGAGAGCTGAAGATCCTGGCCAGATGAAGCCATCAGGACCAAATCATCTGCAAAAAGCAGAGACCTAATCCTGCAGCCACCAAACCGGATCCCCTCAACGCCTTGACTGCGCCTAGAAATTCTGTCCATAAAAGTTATGAACAGAATCGGTGACAAAGGGCAGCCTTGGCGGAGTCCAACCCTCACCGGAAACGTGTCCGACTTACTGCCGGCAATGCGAACCAAGCTCTGACACTGATCATACAGGGAGCGGACCGCCACAATCAGACAGTCCGAAACCCCATACTCTCTGAGCACTCCCCACAGGACTTCCCGAGGGACACGGTCGAATGCCTTCTCCAAGTCCACAAAGCACATGTAGACTGGTTGGGCAAACTCCCATGCCCCCTCAAGGACCCTGCCGAGAGTATAGAGCTGGTCCACAGTTCCACGACCAGGACGAAAACCACACTGTTCCTCCTGAATCCAAGGTTCGACTATCCGGCGTAGCCTCCTCTCCAGTACACCTGAATAGACCTTACCGGGAAGGCTGAGGAGTGTGATCCCACGATAGTTAGAACACAACCTTCGGTTCCCCTTTTTAAAGAGAGGAACCACCACCCCGGTCTGCCAATCCAGAGGTACTGCCCCCGATGTCCACGCGATGCTGCAGAGTCTTGTCAACCAAGACAGCCCTACAGCATCCAGAGCCTTAAGGAACTCCGGGCGGATCTCATCCACCCCCGGGGCCTTGCCACCGAGGAGCTTTTTAACTACCTCAGCAACCTCAGCCCCAGAAATAGGAGAGCCCACCACAGACTCCCCAGGCACTGCTTCCTCATAGGAAGACGTGTTGGTGGGATTGAGGAGGTCTTCGAAGTATTCCCTCCACCGATCCACAACTTCCGCAGTCGAGGTCAGCAGAACACCATCCGCACCATACACGGTGTTGGTAGTGCACTGCTTCCCCTTCCTGAGGCGGCGGATGGTGGTCCAGAATCGCTTCGAAGCCGTCCGGAAGTGGTTTTCCATGGCTTCCCCGAACTCCTCCCATGTCCGAGTTTTTGCCTCCGCGACCGCTGAAGCCGCACACCGCTTGGCCTGTCGGTACCTGGCCGCTGCCTCAGGAGTCCCATGAGCCAAAAGAACCCGATAGGACTCCTTCTTCAGCTTGACGGCATCCCTCACCGCCGGTGTCCACCAACGGGTTCTAGGATTACCGCCACGACAGGCACCAACTACCTTGCGGCCACAGCTCCAATCAGCCGCCTCGACAATAGAGGTGCGGAACATGGTCCACTCGGACTCAATGTCCAGCACCTCCCTCGTGACATGTTCAAAGTTCTTCCGGAGGTGGGAATTGAAACTCTCTCTGACAGGAGACTCTGCCAGACGTTCCCAGCAAACCCTCACAATGCGTTTGGGCCTGCCAGGTCTGTCCGGCATCCTCCCCCACCATCGCAGCCAACTCACCACCAGGTGGTGATCGGTAGAAAGCTCCGCCCCTCTCTTCACCCGAGTGTCCAAAACATGAGGCCGCAAATCCGATGACACAACTACAAAGTCGATCATAGAACTGCGGCCTAGGGTGTCCTGGTGCCAAGTGCACATATGGACACCCTTATGCTTGAACATGGTGTTTGTTATGGACAATCCGTGATGGGCACAAAAGTCCAATAACAAAACACCACTTGGGTTCAGATCCGGGCGGCCATTCTTCCCAATCACGCCTCTCCAGGTTTCACTGTCGCTGCCCACATGAGCATTGAAGTCCCCCAGTAGAACAAGGGAATCACCCGGGGGAGCACTCTCAAGTACTCCCTCGAGTGAATCCAAAAAGGGTGGGTACTCTGAGCTGCTGTTTGGCGCGTAAGCGCAAACAACAGTCAGGACCCGTCCCCCCATCCGAAGGCGGAGGGAAGCTACCCTCTCGTCCACCGGGTTGAACTCCAACATGCAGGCTCTGAGCCGGGGGGCAACAAGAATTGCCACCCCAGCCCGTCGCCTCTCACTGCTGGCAACGCCAGAGTGGAAGAGAGTCCAGCCCCTCTCGAGAGAACTGGTTCCAGAGCCCTTGCTGTGCGTCGAGGTGAGTCCGACTATATCCAACCGGAACTTCTCTACCTCGCGCACTGGCTCAGGCTCCTTCCCCCCCAGCGAGGTGACGTTCCACGTCCCAAGAGCTAGCTTCTGTAGCCGAGGATCGGACCGCCAAGTGCCCTGCCTTCGGCTACCGCCCAGCTCACATTGCACCCGACCTCTATGGCCCCTGCTATGGGTGGTGAGCCCATTGGAGGGGGGACCCACGTTGCCTCTTCGGGCTGTGCCCGGCCGGGCCCCATGGGGACAGGCCCGGCCACCAGGCGCTCGCCATCGTGCCCCAACTCCGGGCCTGGTTCCGGAGGGGGGCCCCGGTGACCCGCGTCCGGGCGAGGGAAATCTGAGTCTCGGTTCTTGCATTTCCATAGAAGTCTACATAAATAACTTACTCTAATTTGATTTTGATATAATTTTTTTATCTTGATAGATTGAAAATTAACACCAATGAGTTGACTGACGAACATTATCACACAATTTATTCAGAAAATATAAATAACGACAAATAAAGTACCGTATTTTTCGGAGTATAAGTCGCTCCGGAGTATAAGTCGCACCGGCAGAAAATGCACAATAAAGAAGGAAAAAAACAAATATAAGTCGCACTGGAGTTTAAGTCGCATTTTTTGGGGAAATTTATTTGATAAAACCTAACACCAAGAATAGACATTTGAAAGGCAATTTAAAATAAATAAAGAATAGTGAACAACAGTCTGAATAAGTGTACGTTATATGAGGCATAAATAACCAACTGAGAACGTGCCTGGTATGTTAACGTAACATATTATGGTAAAAGTCATTCAAATAACTATAACATATAGAACATGCTATATGTTTACCAAACAATCTGTCACTCCTAATCACTAAATCCCATGAAATCTTATACGTCTAGTCTCTTACATGAATGAGCTAAATAATCCATCCATCCATCCATTTTCTACCGCTTATTCCCTTCGGGGTCGCGGGGGGCGCTGGAGCCTATCTCAGCTACAATCGGACGGAAGGCGGGGTACACCCTGGACAAGTCGCCATCTCATCGCAGGGCCAACACAGATAAACAGACAACATTCACACTCACATTCACACATTAGGGCCAATTTAGTGTTGCCAATCAACCTATCCCCAGGTGCGTGTCTTTGGAGGTGGGAGGAAGCCGGAGTACCCGGAGGGAACCCACGCAGTCACAGGGAGAACATGCAAACTCCACACAGAAAGATCCCGATAATATTATTTGATATTTTACGGTAATGTGTTAATAATTTCACACATAAGTCGCTCCTGAGTATAAGTCGCACCCCCGGCCAAACTATGAAAAAAACAGCGACTTATAGTCCGAAAAATACGGTATATATACTATTAAGCACAACAGGTAATTGTAAAAAAAAAAAAACAGCAACAACATTATGATTTGTACAATTTCAGAATGTGCTTGTTGTATTTTTAAACAAAGAAAACAATCTGAAGTTACCGTGCCGTCGTTTTACCAGTCCGGCCCACTTGGGAGTAGATTTTCCTCCATGTGGCCCCCGATCTAAAATGAGTTTGACACCCCGGATTTAAAGGATGAGGTTTTTTTGTTTGTTTCTGTGATGCAAAACATTTTCTCTGTGAAGAGACGCAATGTGCATTTCTGAATATTATTGTTATTTTTCTTGACTGTCACTATAACTCAATCAATCAATCAATGTTTATTTATACAGCCCTAAATCACAAGTGTCTCAAAGGGCTGCACAAGCCACAACGACATCCTCGGTACAGAGCCCACATAAGGGCAAGGAAAAACTCACCCCAGTGGGACGTCGATGTGAATGACTATGAGAAACCTTGGAGAGTACCGCATATGTGGGTAACCCCCCCCCCCTCGAGGGAGACCGAATGCAATGGATGTCGAGTG